>NW_015090999.1:1001386-1126274 GCF_001431845.1 Calidris pugnax | reverse complement strand
ATAAATTTTTTTTTTTTTTTTTTTTTTTTGTGGCAATGCGGGAATCAAGCATTGTATCAGCTCTTTTTTATCAGGTGTCAAGGGTACTTGGTTATGATCCCAACTATTGGAATTGGAGGGGTTACTGTCTGGTGTAATTGCAGCCTTCCTTCATTCTGTTATTGCTGCCAGTTTCTACTGAGCCAAATCAATCCTGACAGCTGGCCAGATGATTCTTGTGCCAGTCAGCAGGACTCTGGTCTCAAAAGAACATCTGGTTATAAGGAAATTTTGCAGCAAACTACACAGCCAACCTTGTTTTCTAAAAATACCATCATAAACACTGAATAAAAGACATTTGGTGACTTCACTAATACACCTTTTTTTTAAAGGTGGGGGTGAGCACTTGACTTTTCCAATACAAATTCCATTTATAGAGGGTTAATGGAGACTTGTACAAAGCTTTTTTTTTAGTAGATAAGCTGTACATATCATATCTTTATTACAGCCTGTGCAGCCCACAGACTCAAGAGCATCTGCTTGGAGTGTAAGCCAACAGTACAGAATACATTTTCCCTGATATTTGTTTAGTAAGGTCACAACATTCACTTTAATTTGGAAGGTCTTTGGAGCATGAACTCTTTAGCTACTTTAAACTTTTTTTTTTTCCTACTGCAATATAAATAAGTAAGCAAATAATAAGGTTTCTTTATTTTTATTGAGCAAAGCAGTTAGAACAATATAACACTTTCCATAGAAGACATCACTGTTCTCATGCAGTTTCTTTAGACAAATCTGGACCTTTTTTCTTACAGTTTATTTTCACTTTGCTCAGAAAACATTTTAAAGGAAAAATAAAGAACGGACCAGGGAAAAGGATTTTTCCTTTTTTCCTCTTTCAACACTACCTTCACTGCTTCTGCTTGATGAAGTGCTCATATATTTCTGAACACAGTGAAAATGTTAAGTATGGATTGGCTGCCTGCTTTTCATTTAATCTTTCTCTTTCCTCAATGGGAATGCTTTGGGTTATGATCTGAAAATATCTCTGTTCATCCAAGGAGTGAAGAAGAGGGAATAAAAGTTTCATACTTGAAAAAGGCTACTGATGTAGTCACAATCAAGGCCATTTGTTTTTCTTATTGCATTGGCCCATATGCAAGTATATATAATTTGGATGACTCTGAAACAGGAGGCATATGCTGAAATATATTCACATATGTTTCTTGCAAAACTGGAAAGCAGGTACAACTGGTGAAACTCTACTAAGCCCTCAAAAAGGCCTCCCAGTGCTGGCTTGTATTCCACTGTTCTAACAATACCACATAAAATGGCTTGTTCTTCTGTCATTTTCTGTCATGAAAACAAGCTAATATTGTCTATATATAAATTCCAGCATCTGAACTCCACATGCTGGATGCAGTTGTTTCTTCTTTGCTAAGAATATTTCTACTGGGGAAAAAATAATGCCACAAAGCCAGAGTATTTCTGGTGCAATTCATTTATTGAATTAACGTGATAGTTCTGTCAACAAAGGTATTTAAAAATTGCAGCCTCATTCCTATGGGAACTTCAGGTTCTCAGCTTTTTCTTTCATTGGCCTTTCTCGTATTACCAGTAGAAAAACATCTTTTAGAGTCATTGTACTGAGGAAAATCAGACCATATACACATTGCATTTCATGTCAAAGTAGTGGGGAGAGAAAAGGGGTAAAACAGAATTAAAACTCCTGGCTTCTTACTGTTCTTAGAAATAAGTACAAGTGCCACTGGATAAAAACAGGACTATTGTCATCAGCTTAGTCTTAAGTTTTCTGAACTTATTATTACTATATTCAAAAGGCAGTTGACATATGTCCTCATTTTTTTTTTCCCTTTTATCACAGAACTTATACTGAGAGCACATGTTAAGTGAAAATTTTTTAGGTTTGTACTGGTGTTGTAAGTGCTGCCTTGTATTAAAATTTATGTCACTGTACAGTAGATTCCCCAAACTAATTGTTTGTTCCAATTAATGGAGTGTCCTGACTTGCAAAGTTTAAATATACCTTGCATTTACATCACTTCAGAAATAAGGGCACAGGAGTAAAGATCCTATTCACTTAACTTCGCCTTTATTTCTCCATTTTCATTTTCCAACTGAAAGGCTGGAAATTTTACATCTGTTTACCAATGGCCACACACCATTTAACACGATAACACCAGCCAAATGAGACTCTCTTAAGTGTAATGTTATTGCATATGTCAGAACTGAGTAGCAGTTATTATTACCCTTAGTTTAAAGGTAGTGAAATTAGCTCCTGGGGATAAATTCCTGTTAAGCACCAATTAGTGGATCGCTCTTTTCTTTGCCATTGCCAACGCAATCTAGTGTGACTGGTGGACAGTGATTCAGAAGACCTAAACATAGGCACAACCTTTCTACCCATTGTGCTGGGAAATAGTAATTAACCTCTTTGCATTTCCCCTTCTTTTCAGCAAAGTGATTCTGAGCTTTTATTACAAAAAAAGCTCTGCATGAGTTGTGTATCCTCATTATTAAGTTGCCAAGAACTATTTCTATTAAACAAAAATTCCCCAAATGCACATTCTTGTTTGCTTCTTCTATTCCCCAACTCTGTGCTGCCCTTTCTTCTTCACACTTAATCTTTTTACATTCTTTTAGACCAGAACCAGAAGCACCAAGAGCAGCACCAGCTGATTAGAAAGGATAGAATTTTCTCCTATGGAGACCCAGTTGGGGAAAAAAAATACTAGTGGTTTTATGTCACTTGGAGCTGAAGGAAGATCTATGTGACTAGACTAGTAGGCAAAGCAACACAGGGAAAAAGAGCATGTGTGACTTAATCCTGTACTTGAGGAGGCTAGGAAGTATGAACAGGCTGCTAGGAATGCTGTGCCAGTACCCAAGAAAACAAGCAGTGTTTGTGAGGAGAGATTGTAGCCTTGAAGAAATTTGGGGGATCCTGAGTAAGATGGAACATAAGTTTCAATACTATTGTACCCAACTAAGTGAGTATGACTGACATTTCTTTCTGCCTTCTTAACCATTTTCCAGCTCTCTTCTCATGATCTCTGCTAATCATAGCCATTTTGCAGTGTGTTCAGTGAGGCAGGTGGACTTTCTGCATCTGTTTCTGCCCCTGTTTTCCCCAAGGCTGTCTGATTCTGGCAGACCATCATGTTTTCTCCCTCCCTTGCTCAGCCTCCCTGAGTGTGGAGGCAGGTTTCTCTGCAGCTATCACAAATGCTCTCATCATTTTCTTTCTACTTGCTCTCTAGAAATTCAGTAATGATCTCTGCTCTATGTGGCATTGTCAACAATAAAGAAGTGTGCACAGAGCATTGCTGAGGGTTATAGCTTCTTGTACTACTGTGTACTTTTAGCATCTGTCTATAGGTATCACCTGTATTTTGTATGAGAAAACAAAGGCAAGTGACTTACAGAAAGACCTAGAACGACTCTCTGATAAATCACAGTAAAAGACAGCACCACCAAAAAACAGGTTTTGCTTTTTTGCTGGGCAAAGAACTTTCATGGATAGCATAAATTGAGGTATAAATCACCAGTATGCTGTGTCTTGAGATGAGTCACTATATATAATGCAAAGTTTAACTTATTCATCTTGGTGTTTACTTCCCTAAAAGTGAGGCTCACTTAGAAAATCAGCTTATTTCAACTTGGCTACCAATTGAATGGCTGGTGAAAATACAGAAATGTTGAAACAGGCACATTTGCAAACAGTAAGTTTTATTTTAGGTTGGGTTTTTTCCAAAGGCCAATCCAAATTCTAAGTTATTATTGGCATATCATGATCTTTGTATGTGTATTCTTGTTTTGAGTTAAAACTCATAAGAGAGATTAAAATGAAACAACAATGAAGTTATTTTACTATTGGTAAATATAGCATTTAAAAGCAGCTTTCTGAAATATTTCTGAAATTCATGATTTCGTATAGAAAAGTTATTTGCTTATACATCTTGAATGATTTTTATATTCACTCCTCATGTTATTTCATGAGCTTTATGCTGCATATATAGTCATTAATTAACCCCCAATGTTGATTTTAATTATTCCTGAAGATGAAAGAAACCTTGTAGAAAATATTGTGGAAAATTTAGCTAAAGCATAGACGAATAGGCAGAAGCTAAATGAGTATAAATAATTTTTTTAAATAAATTAACTGTTTTCAGTTGATTTCTGTGCTTAATAAACTTATAAAATTTAAACACATGGTTTTAAGCCAAATTAGTTACAGTCCTACTTACTTCTGTATGTATCATTTTGTATTAACATGGAATTCTTGATAGTTTTCAATCTCAAAATTTAATTCAACTTTAAAATGAATTAAGATTTGTTGGCCAAAATAACTTAGAAGTAAATAAAACTATGTGACTTGAAGTCTCACCTCCAAAATACACAAAATATTCCATTGAAATTAGTGTTGATTGACTTCCACAGATAAGCAGGTTTGTCTTTGTAACTGCGAGAAAGAAAATGCTGGGCATGAAGAGGATGGGCATCTGAATTCTTGTAATTGAATCTCTCTTCCTTATGTCTTGCTGGTTTATGTCCACCTCTCTCTTTTTTTTTCTTTTTTTTTTTTTTTTTTTTTTTTTTAATGCCATAAAGAATTACATGTTTCCTCTGTCTTTCTCTCTGGTGTTTTTTTTTTTTTTTTTTTTTTTTTTTTATTAATTGAATATTTTCTTAGGATGTGGCTTCTCAACAAGCTATTCAATTGTGGCACAGAAAAAAAATTAAACCCTGAAACTGTTAACATAATCGTATGGCGGTAATCAGACTGCTTGTTAAGCGTGGTAGCCCCCATAAATAGCAAGATCTAGCAGAGCACAGGCATGAGAATCTGTTAATGTGATATGATTCATGCAGAGATTCATTCAGGCATCTCCAAAAAATGGTTCGCTTGTGTATGGCCACTATGAGTTTACCAACAGCAAACCGTAAAAATGGGAGCATGGCCGACTGGGCTGGATGGGGTCCTCCAAATGCCAAATGACATTTTTTTTTTTTTTTTTTTTTTTATTAATTGAATATTTTCTTAGGATGTGGCTTCTCAACAAGCTATTCAATTGTGGCACAGAAAAAAAATTAAACCCTGAAACTGTTAACATAATCGTATGGCGGTAATCAGACTGCTTGTTAAGCGTGGTAGCCCCCATAAATAGCAAGATCTAGCAGAGCACAGGCATGAGAATCTGTTAATGTGATATGATTCATGCAGAGATTCATTCAGGCATCTCCAAAAAATGGTTCGCTTGTGTATGGCCACTATGAGTTTACCGACAGCAAACCGTAAAAATGGGAGCATGGCCGACTGGGCTGGATGGGGTCCTCCAAATGCCTACAGCCATCCAGCTAGGGCCCATGGAGTTGAAGACAAGGTTTCAGCTTATCTGATGAAAGCAGAAGTGAAAAGCTCTCCTCATGCCAAACTCCTGTGGTGAGAGTATTGATTGCGGAAGAGGAGACTGGATGTTTGAGTCCCCCAAAGGGATGCTGCAACCACTGTCTGGGCAGCAGCTGAGTCACACACAATGATGAATTCAAAAGGTATGGAGGCAAAAAGGGAGAATAAGAGCAGTGGTCAGATGGTATTTACTCCACAGCACCTACAAGTCAAGCTGTGTTTCTCCCCATGATGCTACATGTATTCTGGAGCATAGCTTATTCCTCTTTTTGCTACTTTTTTGGCAAAGCAAATTCAAAAGCAGGAATGATTTTATTTTTATGTCTCTGTTTTAGCAAATGTTTTCAGACATGTTACTGCCAATGGCCTATTTCATATAAATCAAGCAAGAAGTGAATTTCCAGTTCATATTCAGATATGTTAACACATCAGGTCTCGGGATTTATGTTATCTCATCAGAGAACAGAAATATTCCACAAGACCTATCTAATCTATCCAAAATAACTTAGAAACTTGCTGAAATTCCCACAAATGATAGAGTAAGAATTATTTTCTAAATGCTTCAGTAATGATTTCTTATAATTTATAACTTAAAAAATTACAGATGATTCATGTAGCAAAATGGTGACATTTGCTGAATATGTTTTGGGGATTACTCATCTGTTCTAACTTAATATGCCATTTGATTAAAGTCATATGTTCTCAGACTGCTAAAACAAGAAATTCATTGTTAGGAAAAGGAGACCTAGCAAACCACACATTTTTATTAAAATATTTTGCTAAATCTTTTCTATAAGTACATTTTGCTTTGAAGAATAAAATTTTACAGATTTCCAGAGGTTGTTGATTTATGCTGCAATTCATTTCATTTCACTTTAGATGTCTAGATTCTTCACCCTAAGCTCTAAAACTGGTGGGAAGGGCAATTCCAAAGCATCTAAGGCATCTAACCTATCTGTCTCATGCATACTTCTCAAGATGAGATGAATTGACTTGGGGGACACTTTTTTCTACATTGAGATAAAGGCCTCTGTAAGCCTAGATGAATTGACTGGGATATCTAACTTGTAGACACCTGAGTTAAATGTAATTCTCAGCTGCAGTTTAAATGCATTCCTGTGAAATTAATGAAAGACTTTTTTTGCTTTTCTGCAAAAAGGCTTAACATAGCCTCGGTTGTTTGAAAAGTTGAGAGCAGGATGAGCAATATCCATGCTGTGTTTGATTCTCCTTCCCTTTCCCTATCCGCATAACAGACAAGATGATAAACTTATTTTCCTTGCCAACTCTTCTGGGAGAGTTCATCTACATTCAAATGTAAGATCAGTTTTCATACTGCTGCAATGAGATAGCTCTTGCAGCACGGATTTCATAAAGCTTAAACAGAAGCTGGGACATTCAGGACTGACAGGTAGGAGGACGAGTAGAGTCCAAAGGCTACGTATATTCCTAAATCACAAGTGAGAGATAACTTCAGGAAACTGTATGAAAGAAAAAAGCAGTCTCTAACTCCTTAATGTAGACCTGATCTAAAGCCTCATGATGCTATATTGAATCTTTTAATATGAGTTTAATGACAATGCAGACATAATGAAAGAAAATTCATTGAACTGGAACTCCCATTTTCCTGCACAGCAAGTACTCAGAGAAAATATAAAAGGCCTGAAGTATAAATTTATCTTAACTAAAAACATTGTTTGACTTTATTAGTGTTTAGTCCTCATTTTATTTGTTAAAGCCTTTTCTACTATAATTGAAAAAGTAATGAAAATTAAGAAATAAATTGAGGTGATTGACTCCTTTCCTCTTGGAAAAGAGATGGAGCTTTTCTTCAAGGATCTCCTGCTGCCTTTGAACACAGAGTACTATTGCCTCTGAGCTTCTTACAGTTGTTAAAATAACCATGATCTCTGAATTGAAACAAATCAGCCTCCAAGAAATTGGAACTCCTTGTTCATGTCAATATTATATCTATTTATTGCAAGTACAATTAAGAGACAAAATTAGATAAGACCCCATTTCCTGTTTTCCAAAAGTTTAATATATTGCAAAACTGTAAGGGTAAGTGGCAACCTTTAATTCCGGAGCATGTTTTCCAATGTCTCTACTGCTGCACACCAACTGTAGATAGATTTATGTTCCAATTTGAAATAGTGACAGAGGCTGATTTTTTATAGGCATAATTAAAGAAAATGTTCACTAAGGTTTGTAAATCCACAGACAATTCACAGTATAAAACTGTATTTTTTCAACAGTAGCTAACCCAAATTATCCAACAATATTTTATGGAACAGGGGCTATTGACCCACACTGGACTTAGATTTTATGAAAAGTACAGCAATGGCTTTCATGAGATTTTGCAAGGTAGTCATTATGCTTTGTAATTTTAAATCATCTCTCTGGATATGATTCTTCCATTGTTCTGTTTTCTATAACTGAATCAGTGGCTATATAGATAGTTACGTCCATTGCTAATAAAATGAACAACATAATACTGCATTACTCTAGGTTTATGCATATGAATCCTTGCTGCTGTCAATGAAATTACATCAATATAAATCTGGTTTATCATCAGCATGAATTATGCTCGCATTTGTAATTTAGATCTTATGGGATAGTGTTCATAGTTGAAAATGCAGTATCTCCTGTTAATGGTAAGCTTCTGTGTGTTTGTATTGAACTGATTTTAGTTCTCGCTAGCAATACTTAGGATTCACTGAATACTCTAAAGTTTTGTTTGTCTTCTTGTTTTAAACTTTAATATTTGGCATCACTAGACTTATTTCTATAGACTCATTATAGTGGCATATTAATTGTTCATTCTGAGGACTATATGAAAAGATTAATGGGTTGTGACTCAGTACCTGCTGAGGCTTTAAGCAAAATCATTTGTGCATTATTAACACACTTATCTTTGAATTTACTCCCAGCAAAAACTATTATCTAAGGTGAAAGCACTCATTGACTTATAATGGTAACAATGCTATCTAGATTTCCAAGTAATATTATGCATATTATTGGTGTTGAAGATAAAGGCAGCAAAAAATCAAAATATGTTGAGGCTAGCCATAGAGGTCAATGTGAAAGAGATAGTCTTATACAAATACATCAGTGGCAAATAATTACTGGGAAGAAAGAAGGTCTATTAAAAGGATAAAATAGTGCAGGCAATGAAACAAATAGTAATTTAAAAATAGCTGACATTATTTTAATTTGAAAGTTCTTTTCAGAAAAGAAGGAATATGAATAATTAGCAAGGAAAAAAAAAACAACACAGCACTGAGCACTGTAAAGGTAAGGTTGAACATGTGCAAATCAGTCAGCTGAGATGTTGTTCTTCCCAAGATGTTGATGGATCTGTTTCATAGGTAGAAGACATTTTCAAAGGTATGAAGGACAATTTGTGCCCTACTCTCTGCAAGTCAGTGATAGTCAAGAGCTCAATGACTGAATATTTTGGTATACTTAGTAAACAGAAACATAAACTACATCTTTGCACCCTAGCGAAGAGAAGGCTCAGGAGGATCTTACCACGGTTTTCCCGTACTTAAAGGGTAGGTACAAAGAGGAAAAAGGTTGTCTTCACAAGAAATCACAAGGAGAAGACAAGGGCCAAGGGATACAAGTTGCACCAGGAGAAGTTTCTTCTTGATATAATATTGGAATTTTTTACAGTGACAACAATCAACTTCCCCAGGGATGTGGTGAAGTCCTCATCACTGGAGGTTTTCAAGACATATCTGGATATGATGCTAAATAATTTCATCTAGCCCCTTTTTCATAAAAGTTTGGACCAGATGATCATTCAAGGTCCTTTTCATCCTGGGCTGTTCTGTTCTATTTCTGAGGAGTCGCGAATAATGAGGAGCAGTAGCAGCAAACTGAATGTAAACCTAGTAGTCTTCTTTTTCCTTTTTCTTTTTAAAAAGAGTAAGAACCAAAGAACCATAGAATCATGGAATGGTAGAGGTTGAAAGAGACATTGGGAGAGCATCTTGTCCAACCTCCTCTGCCAAAGCAGGGTCACCTAGAGCAGGCTGGACAGGAACACATCCAGGCGGGTTTTGAATATCTCCAGAGAAGGAGACTCCACCACCTCTCTGGGCACCCTGGTCCAGTGCTCTGCCATCTTCAAAGTAAAGAAGTTTTTCCACATGTTCTGCATGTGTTTCAGGTAGTGCCCATTGCCCGTTTTCCTGTCACCAGGCACCACTGAGAAGAGTTTGACCCCATCCTCTTGAACCTCATCCTTTAGATATTTATAAGCATTGATAAGATCCCCTCTTCTCCAGGCTAAACAGACCCAGGTCTCTTGGCCTTTCCTCATAAGAGAAATGTTCCATTCCCTTTATCATCTTCGTAACCCTCTGTTGGACTCTTTCCAGTGGTTCCCTGTCCTTCTTGAACTAGGGGGCCCAGAACTGGACACAGTTCTCCAGATGAGGCTTCAGCAGGGCAGAGTACAGGGGGAGGATAACCTCCTTTGACCTGTTGGCTACTCTCTTTTTTGGTGGGTGGAGTCCCACAGATGTGGCTTCCATTCCAGCAATACTAGAACCAATGCTCTTGGGCAAGAATCACAAACAGCTTCAAGATGGTAAAGTCCTGGTAAACAAGCAGCAAGGAATTATAAAGAGTCATTTTGCTTTGCAAGCTACATTCATTTCTTATACAGGATTTGTAGATAAAGCCTTCTCATTTTATAAAGTTATGGGGACCAGCAAAGGTCATAACTGAAACAAACCAAAAATTCAGTCACACAAGGAGGAGGAGGTGTGAGGTGAGAAATAAATCTTCTTATATGTGTGGCATATTAGTTAAAAGAGCTTGTTTTCATGTATCTTTTAATAAATTAGCTTTTATCAGTTGAACATGTGTGATCAGCATCTTAACATTGATGGGAATACATGTGGTGGGTATCCACATCTAGCGAAGAGAAGGCTCAGGAGGATCTTACCACGGTTTTCCCGTACTTAAAGGGTAGGTACAAAGAGGAAAAAGGTTGTCTTCACAAGAAATCACAAGGAGAAGACAAGGGCCAAGGGATACAAGTTGCACCAGGAGAAGTTTCTTCTTGATATAATATTGGAATTTTTTACAGTGACAACAATCAACTTCCCCAGGGATGTGGTGAAGTCCTCATCACTGGAGGTTTTCAAGACATATCTGGATATGATGCTAAATAATTTCATCTAGCCCCTTTTTCATAAAAGTTTGGACCAGATGATCATTCAAGGTCCTTTTCATCCTGGGCTGTTCTGTTCTATTTCTGAGGAGTCGCGAATAATGAGGAGCAGTAGCAGCAAACTGAATGTAAACCTAGTAGTCTTCTTTTTCCTTTTTCTTTTTAAAAAGAGTAAGAACCAAAGAACCATAGAATCATGGAATGGTAGAGGTTGAAAGAGACATTGGGAGAGCATCTTGTCCAACCTCCTCTGCCAAAGCAGGGTCACCTAGAGCAGGCTGGACAGGAACACATCCAGGCGGGTTTTGAATATCTCCAGAGAAGGAGACTCCACCACCTCTCTGGGCACCCTGGTCCAGTGCTCTGCCATCTTCAAAGTAAAGAAGTTTTTCCACATGTTCTGCATGTGTTTCAGGTAGTGCCCGTTGCCCCTTTTCCTGTCACCAGGCACCACTGAGAAGAGTTTGACCCCATCCTCTTGAACCTCATCCTTTAGATATTTATAAGCATTGATAAGATCCCCTCTTCTCCAGGCTAAACAGACCCAGGTCTCTTGGCCTTTCCTCATAAGAGAAATGTTCCATTCCCTTTATCATCTTCGTAACCCTCTGTTGGACTCTTTCCAGTGGTTCCCTGTCCTTCTTGAACTAGGGGGCCCAGAACTGGACACAGTTCTCCAGATGAGGCTTCAGCAGGGCAGAGTACAGGGGGAGGATAACCTCCTTTGACCTGTTGGCTACTCTCTTTTTTGGTGGGTGGAGTCCCACAGATGTGGCTTCCATTCCAGCAATACTAGAACCAATGCTCTTGGGCAAGAATCACAAACAGCTTCAAGATGGTAAAGTCCTGGTAAACAAGCAGCAAGGAATTATAAAGAGTCATTTTGCTTTGCAAGCTACATTCATTTCTTATACAGGATTTGTAGATAAAGCCTTCTCATTTTATAAAGTTATGGGGACCAGCAAAGGTCATAACTGAAACAAACCAAAAATTCAGTCACACAAGGAGGAGGAGGTGTGAGGTGAGAAATAAATCTTCTTATATGTGTGGCATATTAGTTAAAAGAGCTTGTTTTCATGTATCTTTTAATAAATTAGCTTTTATCAGTTGAACATGTGTGATCAGCATCTTAACATTGATGGGAATACATGTGGTGGGTATCCACATCTGACTCTGGAGACAGTATTTACCTGTGTCTTCCATGCCTCGCGATAGCAGTATGCATACACCACATTTATAGCACTGTTCTGGATGTGAGTTTATCAGGGAATCTTTCTGAGGTGAGAAGATGAATTGTGACACAAATCACCTCCTATCACACCCAAAGGCCTCATTCTGAATAGATCCAGAAACTAACGCAACCCTCAAGATACATTAATGATGTATTGTCTCCTTATTCTCAGGCTGTTCACAACCTCTCTGCTGAAACTGTTGTCCTAGCAGTCAGGCTCTGGGTCCAAATGACACTGCTGAAAAGAAGACAAATGATCTCAGTAGCCTGTTCTGAAAAGCCAGATCTCAGTCCATGGCAATCCACCTTCCTTCAGCTCTCTGGAGTGCATGCTTTCAAAAAGAATCTATAGATATATTCAGAAAGATACAGTGGATTCTAAGGGAGGAAATATTTAAGTTATTTGGGCTGTTTAACTTGGAAGCAGAAAAACTTGATAGTCATGCGAACTGCACAGAAGGTGCATTTTAGGTTATATGACATTATTTGCTGTATGACCCTTTCTCATGGTGGTAAAACAGGGGCTGGTTATGTCCAATCTAAGTGAGGAGAAGGGCTTTTAAGACAGGTGTAACTACACCAAGTTATATGAGATGCATCTCTTCCATTTCTGCGAATGTTGTTTTCAGGAGAGCTGGGAATATGTGATGTACAAGGCACATACAGTTATCCTGACACGTTGTGATGCACTTGAGCAATTGGCTATGAGCTGTGCAGATGGCCAGAACATATACAGTATCCATTAGGTGTTCTGGATACATTATGCTGATTGCATATACTCAGGAGTCTGTTATTCAAAAAAATTAAATACTTGGCCACTGACTAAAGCTGCAGCTTCTGCTCAGACCAGGTCATTGGTGCTCAGAAATTCTGGTCTTAAAGGAAGGATTAAGCCAACCTGCCTGCCTTTCCCTTGCAGGTAGAGTGGCACAGTTTAGCACAGTTGGAACCCGTGGAATCTATCACTTCAAGTCATAAAGGTGTTGAGGCCAAATGCTTTTGAAGATCAGAACAAATATGTTATGTTAATCATTATCACATGGATTTATTTCACTTTATTTTGCATACTAGACACTAACATTATTATATCAATATCTCTAGGAGGAAATGCATGATGATAGTCAAAATTGTGCCCTAGAGAGAGGTATCTCTCTGTGACCACAAGAGTACTCTAAGACAACTCTGGACTCCCAAAGTCATTCCCTTAGCTAAATACTGACAGTGATGTTGGTGAATATAATAAGATATGAATATAAAATGCTTTATTAAAGTATATAAGATTGAATTTCAAAAAAAAAAGAAAAATTGAGCAAAGAAAATACAGGAATAAACAGAATATTCCACATGCAAGTACACAGGTTTTATGTCGCTCTAAAGCTCTTAGAAATGGCCTCAGTCAGATATGACATACAGATGAATCAACCCTATCCCTGCAGATGTTTGGGGGCTAATATAGTCTAAAATAATGAGTATTATTCATCAGTTTACTTGGTAAATTTGTTCCTGATTTATTTATAGCAAAAAGAGAATGAGGATTTAAGTACCTAACACTGTAATTGAACTCAAGTCCTTTTCAAAATCCCAGTGAGAAAAGCACTGCTGTACCTTTTATCTCTTGTGATATAATCTTTTATTGTATCTGTGCTCCATTTCACAGTTCTTTATTAACTCCCTGTACAACTATTTACTGTTCAGAATTACTTCAGGTGCCTTTCTGAATACAAATATCCTGGCTCTAATAAAAAAAAAAAAAAAGTTAAAGAAGGTTGTCATTTGCGTAAGGCACTTTAAAGAAAGGTACTGAAGCAACCGACACATCAAACATACTGTTTTAGAGATATAAATCACTCAAACCAAACACTTAAGTATTCCTAAATTAATAATGAGGCCAACTCTCAAAATAAAGAAATAAAGAGAAAAGATATTGTGAAAACATTTTCATTACTTATGATTGTCCCCATTTTGATTTCATTAGCATTTTAATAATAAAGCTGCATTTCAATTTATTATTTTTTTCCTTCTTAAGTGTAAAGGACACTACTGATTTTGAAGACTAGTGATTAAAGGAATTATGAGTTTTGTCATAAGGGCCAATTCCCCAACAGCTCCTGTGATTATGAGACTGAAGTCTTGGCCACAGTAATTTTAATAAAGGTCAGAGTAATTCGTAGCCTAAGAGCACTGGCTTTACAGTAATGCTTTACTGGGTATCTGCATTTAGGGTTCTTGAAATCAGCATTGTTCCAAAAGTCACTGGTCGTCTTTCCCTCTCTGATGTAGCAGACAGAATGCTTTCAAAGAGAAAGTTAAAGGACTGATTTAAAAAGCTAAAGATACAATAAAAGTAGAGTTTTGTTCTGCCTTTTTCCGAGTCAGGTTTTACCTTGCCTAGCCTTAATTTAAAAGCTGTTCTAACATGGTATGTGGTTCCCAGCCTCAATGGTAGACATCTTATTTAACTTTTACAGTCATCCACTTACATTTTAAGAAACAAAAGGATTTTGTGTTTTGGACACCTTCTTTTGCTGTATCATTTAAACCAGGCTCGCTTGATCAAATACATTTTTCATCAGTTCTCCCCTTCTACCCAGCTCCCTGGACGCTCAAGCATAATTTTCATGGTAGTACTGGCACTTCTGTCTTTTGTCCACATGTGGGGGAGCAATAAAATTATTTTCATCTTTGGGCTTTTTGTATCATGTCAAGTATAATTTGAAACCTAAGAACATTATTCATTGTATGCAGGATCCAATCCCTCATGCAGCTGTGCATGCCTTACAAACTGATTACTCCTTTAACACCTATTGACAGTGGTGCTGAGGGTGTTTGACATCTGATAAAAAAATACTTAGGCTTTTACAGATGGGGAAGGAAGGCTGCATATAATAATATCCCATAGGAAAACTCTTAATTGCTATCTCTACTTTTATGTCTTTACTGAATATATGTAAATCCCAGTGCACAGATAAATCTATTAAAAGGTGACCCGCCACGTTTTTAATTTAAAAAATAAAATTCCGCTGTACCCCACTCTCCCATTTTTATGATCCTCAACTACGACAAAATAATGCACCGGGGATTAGGAATATCATAATTAACTTTTAAATACAAAATTAACATCTAAATAGATTGAAAACCGAATAGCTCCTTATAAAAGCTCAAGTGAATGACTACTTAATTGTCTCAGTCTAAGTCCAGCACTGGGAAAAAGATCATAAAATCATGTAAATTTTAACCACCAAAATTATCAATTTATCTATCTATATTGTAGTATCTTGTGATCTGAACACTGACAATCATACAATATTTGAGAATCTGAATCCTTTTGGGGGGATCTTGCTCAAAATCTCAAAAAATGTATAGTGGAAAAAAAGATTTCTTGACATTAAGCTTTTGATGTGTCCTTGCAATATATTTCTATTCTTTACATGCTGTTTTGTGCTCTAAGTACTGTTTACATGTTTAGTATTTGTTACCAAATTAAGCAGAGAGTTTCTGGAACAGATCAGAAAACATTTTTTTTAATTGGGACACAGAAGCAAATTTGCACTTATTTATTGCATCCCTGTATTTATGAATATGAAGCTTATTTTAGTAGAGTCTTTCAGCTTTAGTGAAAGGCTTAAGAATCATCTTGTTTGAGTCTTCATCTTGGCCTAGATTTGTTTGTACCAAAGAGCAGGAGACTTGAAGCTGCTTAAGACGAGAAAGACCTGGAGCATGGGTTTTCCCACCTATAGGTTAGTGCTGAACACTACCACTCTTTGTTTCTTCTCCTCCTCAGACACATTCATTATACCTTTTAATAATTGATAAAGCATCTTAGAGATAATTCTTTAGTGATATGAACTGGTCAGGCCAGTCAAATATGGGTATCACGTAGCTTGGCTGCACCGAAGCAGATTCTGAAAGCTAGCTTGAAATGTTTGTGCTTACTGTCACATAGACAACTCAATGTACATTTCGCATAGCTCAGATAAATGCAGAAAAGGGAAAACTTTATAATTTAATCCCCTTGTCTTTGAATTCCATATGGCTCACTTTATTTTGTCTCTTTGCCAGTGAAAAGTTTGAGTTTCTTTCTCTGCCTTCCTATATTCTTATTTTCTTTTTTTACTGTATACTACATGAGACCAAACTTATCTCCAGCCGAATTAGAAAAGACAACATTTCAAGATACTAGAATTTGGGTGGAATATTCCAATTTACTTGGCAAATATATTATGTTAGTGGAAGTCCGGGTGACAGCGAGCTGCTGGGTGTGTGTCTGCATGTTTTACAAGGGAGGAAAAGGAGGGGGCCAAGAAGCAGGGTCCTGGCTTGTTTCCATGGTAAAGCAGGAGGCAATTCTGGTACTGTCTGACTGATTTGCTCAAGGTGTTTGCTGGAAATGCCTGCTGTCTTACCTGTACATTGCATAGTGCAAACACATACTCTGTGTATTTGTCAGAAAGATTATTCTGCGTCTTCACAGTGCGGCATGAGCTCTTTCCTAAAACAACTGTCCTAGGTCTCCAAAGCAGATGGTGCCATTTTATTCAAAGTTTTGTTTGTGGACTTTCATTAATTTTGTTTTGCGTAAAGTAATAAATACTATTTCAAAACAGATGTTTGTAAAGGGGAGGTAAAAAAATCCACATAAAAATGGTATAAGTCAATGTAACTAAAATCCTTTGTGCCAAGAAAGTGATCAAATTAAAAAATCAACGGAATTGTAGACATAATTTATCCTTTTCCTGGATCGAGAACAATTGAGAGCAAATTCAATTAATGTTCTCATTCTCTCTTTTGCTTTCTTAATGTAATTCAAAGAATTCATCATAAAACCACAAGTGATGAGGTGGCCTGTTTTGAATGTCATGCAAATTAGGCAGGGGATGCATATGTTTTACTAAGGAAATTCTCTAGTTGTTGTGAACGTTTCTAATGGAAACAATGCTTAAAAAAAGTAAAATGAAGTTTCAAGAAGAGTGACAACTTGGTTAAGGATTTGAAAGAAATTAATGTAGAAAGAAGAAGTAAAATGGCTTAATATGTCTAGGTTCTCCAGATGACAATTAAAAGTGGGTATACAATATTACAATACAGGTATTTGAAACACCTGAAAGTACAGTTCTACAACAGTTTAAGATGATTTAAAGTGGTGCTGCTGCAATTGCTTGTTCTCTTCTGTACTTGTTTGTGCATTTCTGACTCCCTTGCAGTAGCTGATGCTCTTCTGTCCTTACTTGTAGTTATTTCAGAGAACTAAAGTACAACAAAGCTAATCTCTCTGGGTGGCAAAAGAACAAACTCTGAACAGCCAGAAGGACAAACAAAGTGCTGGGAAAGAGGAAGTTAATCTTGGAATAATCTAAAGAAATAATTTATGCTTTATTTTTAATTTTAAAACACGTAGGATTAAGTAATGCCACAGATTATCATCTGGAAGTCCCCTCATTCAAGAGATGTTAAACTTAAACAAGACAAATTAAACATGATATGGAGAAAAATCCCACACTGGTTGTGAAAATAATTATACTTTGTCACCATTTTTATTAACTTTTATTATTTGAAAAGCTGAAAAATAATGAGCAAATTTTAGATATTTCCCACCACTAGAAAAATGGTGGAAGACTTGAAAGTGGGAAGAAGTGTTCTATCATTCATTTCTAAATATTGTCATTAAATTTAACATTTTTGTCAGTAATAAAAAAACATTTTTAAATAGGAGCCTAAGGGAAAAAACTTAAAAAACCTCCTGCACTATATCCACCACAGAGCTAGTTACATTGATTATTAATTATTATAACAGTTATTTGCCTTCATATATAGAGATTAATTAAAATAAGTGTCCCTGTTCCATGCATTAATATATTGTGTGAAGAGCTTTTTCTTGTTATTAGAAATGTAATACAGCATTGAGTATTTAAAGCATACAGTTTGAGTTCAACTCATGGAGTTGAACAAAGTTATTCTGGATATATACTGATAAAATGGATTGCCAATGAACACAAAGAGCTTGGAATCCAGCCACTAAAATCCATCTGCAGAGCATTAATTTAGTTCCTAAAGGGGAAACCTGGGAAATCCTACCAAGAGGGAGTCAGATGATTCTGCATGAATAAGGACAACTGAGAAATGACTGATTGTGCTGTCCTTGAAAGGAAGGACTTACAGCTCTATTATACGGCAGCAAGAATTAAGAGTTTTTTCTTGTGAATGAAATTTGAACATTTCTTTAGCTGCAGTTGCATGCAGAGAACCACTGGCAAGCTCAGATAATTTAGATGTTTGTAAATTAAAGACTTGCCATTTCTAGCTGTTCTTTTTAAGTCCCTATTCCTTTGGCTATCTAAGTACCTTCAGGGCTGTGCCACTGCTGACTTCTGCCTGCTGCTGTGCACCAGGCACCTTGAAGGGTACCTTGGGTACCATCAGCACCAGCCTCCTGGTAGGAGTTATTCAGGATGGTGGCTTGTGCCTATTATAGGCTAGAGTAGTGCTTGTGCAGAGCCCTCATTTCTCTTAAGACTCAGGAAATTGGAAGGGAATAGGCCATTAATTTAAGGGGAGTCATTCATTTCACTTTCCCAGAATCTTTAGGCACCATTTGTCTTATTCCACATGCCTTCACTTGCCTATTGTTTGCATGACAGAGGGAAGTGTCCGTTTTTCAGTTTTACCTCTTTCTTTTGGTCTCTAAAATTTAGTGTTTTATTTAGATTACATCAACAGACTCAGAAAATAACCCAGTAAGAAATGAAGTATATCACGTTGACTAACTGTTTTCTTCAATACACTTCAGGCAGATTTGTCAAGAATACATGCTTACACATTCTGCACAGAGTTTTAGCTCCCAAAACTCATCAGCAGCAATGAGATTCAGCTAGATACCATGACTTCTGATCAAAATGTGTAATGAGACGATCAAATTCAGATTCGTAGTTGTGGATTCTGAATATTCTACCTTCCTGCTACTGAGAGGTATGAATCATTAGTCATCAAGGTTAAGCCAGAAAATAGTGGGCAAATTTTATAAGTTAGAATATTCACAGATTGTCCACATTATCTTATGCATTTTGAGAGAGTGACTAGGTTTTATTAACAATAAATTAGCTTGAGCTGTTGTTAAGTAGTTCTCTTGGGCACAACACTGATAATGGCATATGCTATTTCTTTGTGCCCCTCTTCTTCTCAACATTTTTCATTAAGGGTGCATGGGTGAAAGCAGTGAAGTCCCATTAATTTAATTAATGGATTGAAAGGCCATATGACCATGAATTAACATGAATTACTCTATGGAGACAACAATATTTTTTTGTAAGAAAGAAACATTTCCATGAACTCCTAAGTAAAATAGGCAAAGATAATCAACAACCAGGATTCACTAATTAATAGATTAGGAAATTTAAATTATATTTAAAGCAATGCTTAAACTTGAATTTCTTTTTCTAAAGTAGATATCTAAGGGTATTTAGATTTGAAGAGGTCTGTAATTTTGTTTCAGATATAATTTACTATTCACCAGTACATTTGTAAAGGAGAAAGAAAGATTGATTTTTAGTTGGGCTAGGAGAACAGAAGTAAAGATATCTGTAGGAAATTTTGTTTTACTTTTTCCGCTAATAAGATGTGCGACTTGATGAGACATTTTTCTGTACTTTATGTTTCTCCTCTGAAAAATGAAGATGTTCATTCATAAGTGGGCTTATTAAGCACATACTAATGAAGAAAGCTAAACATATGGAAAAAATGAGCATTTTTTAGCATATAAGCAAGGGTTAGAACCAAAAAGTTAAAATTTTTAAAGAAAGTACTGGAAGGTCTTTCAGAAATTCCAAGATATCTCGTTCTAGTTGATACCAGCTTTTGATCACCTAAAGAATAGGTGGTTTTATTTATTATTTCTCAAATTTAGATGTTGTGTAAAAATGTGGCTTCAAAAAACAGATTCTTTTTTTGCAACAGACTAATATACACTAAACAGTGAAGTGGATTTTTCTAACACTTATTATAAAACATGAAATTTTTGCAGCTAATCAGCACTAAGTTATAGTAATATTTAGGATCTAGAAAGTCCTGAAGGTTCAGTTATGTATCTCTCTTTTCTTTGTTTGATTTTTAAACATAATTTTTTGGGATTTAAATTGTTTTGTTTTATATGGGTGACATTGTCATGGATTTTTAGAGAGATGAAGGGATACACTGTTATCAAAATATTTACGTCAGAGTTTTCTCTGCATCTTGTCACTCATTACAACATGAGAATATGTCTGAAGTAATACAAACACAACAGACACAAATTTTATATGGATATAATAAATATACCTGGGTCTGGTCTCATAAATGAAGAGCAGCCATATATCTGATTCCGCAACAGCAGGAAAGCATGTTTTCAGAAGTGTGTTAAAGTAATTCTTCTCAATTTGTCTTATTACTTGACGTACCTTCAATGCTTGAATCAGCTTTTATCAGAATGTAAGTATGTGTTGGGGTCTTTTTGTTTACAAAATGCTACCAGAGTCACTTGCAGATCACTCAGAGATGTATACAACTGAAGTTAAATCTGCGTCTGAAAACCATGCAGAAAGTATTTTTGCAAAGCAATACCCTTGCTCTGCCACAAGCAGTGTTTTATGTGCAAAGAACTGATGCACCAGGTCTGCAATATTTTCTGTGTCTTCCCATTTTTTTCCAAGTACAGCTCAAGGTACTATATTTTGCCCATAAAACCTTTTAACTTTTGACTCTGAGGTATCTTAGAGACTTTTTCTGTCTCTTTGCTTTATATCAGTAGTTGAGATCTGCTGGGACATTTAAACTGACAGCCTCTGTATTTAATTTAAATGTCATGGGGCTGGTGACACATTCTCCTTAGAGCAAAGCCATAGATTTCTACAATTCACTTCTCCTGTTACATTAGAGTTAATTTTAGGCAGACTTCATTCACTAGCTATGTTCAAATAGAGCAGGTTTCTTAGGAAGATTTCTAATGGACTGGGGAATTCTTTTGTGTTATTTTCCTTTCTCACTGTCAATCTATATTGTTATGAGACATGTCTTCAAGAAGTTTTGCTGTATTTGTGCCTACCCTATTTTTTCCCATCCCTTGGGAAGAAAGTATCTGTACTGAGAACTTGCCAGGGTAGCAAGAATGGCCTTCTGTGTGAATACACAGAGCATTTTTTGAGATCTTTGCTGAAGTAAAAAAGTATTTTAAAATATTTTATAATTTTAAATGTACAGAATAACTCAAAATATTCTTTGTAGTAGGCACAGAGTACACCTCACAAAAATGAACCAATCACTTCTATTTTGATCAGACTTCCTTATCTATAATACATTTTATCGTCTCTTGTACCTTCCATTAGACTCTGGAATACATAAAGCTCACTGGCGTACAAAATGTTCTTTGTGATACTCACTGATCTATTTTAGTTGAACTATTCGACTTTCAGCTAAAATACAAGAAGCAGACATGTTACAAGTGATTAGAGAAATTATCTGTGCAGTCCACCTCTTACTACTGTCTGCAGGATGTCTGTTGGGTTGTCACTGCCAAAATTCCATTGAAGTAAACAAGGATGATGAGTTTATAACATCATATTAAACATGTATTTTAACAGATTATAAAGTTTACCCCTGACTGTATTTCTGATGTACAGTTTAGGGCATGACTATATGTTTTATGAGTAAGTCATTAAAACAAGCAGCAATTATCTTCTTTGTCCACTTGTGTAAGTCAACTTGATTCCACTTGGTGTTATTTAATATAGTGAATCCCTACATGAACTCTGACTTTTGTTGATAAAAAATGTCATATTTATTAATATTAATTTCCCCAAGTCATTTCCTCTCTGCACTTAAAGGACTTTGACATGGTAACTCCTTAACAGTCGAATGGGAACAAAGATGGACTGGGCCCAAACTGAAGTTTATAAATCCATCTGAATATCTAGCAAGTCATTGGAGACAAATAATAACAACAAATGCTTCAAAAACTTCAATTGCTAACGAATTCGGATGATTTATTTTTTTAAATTAATTTTTGGGTTTTTTCGCCATAATTCATTCTGTCCATTTTAACTGTTAGATTGGTTACCTATGTTATAAACTTCCACCTACCTTTGGTCCCTCAGAGAAGAGTGCCAATTCCTGCTCATTCAAGGATCCATGAAAAAAGTAGAATTCCTTCAGAACTGCTTTCAAGTTACAGGTTCAGAGATACTCTCTGAAGTATCCTCTGCTCTCCAATAATCAGTTTTCTCTCCTGTTTTCCCATCTGTTCTGGTATAGTTTAGTAGGCAACATAAGAGGCGAAACAAGAGGGAAAGAAGCAATGATAATTATTGCTGTGTTGGTCACATGGTCTAAAATTATAAAAGCTAAAATCAGGAAGGTTGAGGGGTTATGTAATAAATAAGTCTGTATATTTGTATGTTTGTATACATACATAAGTGTATATATGGTCTTCTCAAAAAATCTGGAGAGTATGTTTTCTAACATTTCAGAAAAAATATGTATATATAATATATAAACCACCTATCTTTATTTTTATGATAATTTTATATAGAATAATATACAATGCTTAAAGTATAAAATGCAGTTAATAAAAGATACACACATATAACCTAATGACTACATTTTTAATAAAAAAAATAATTTTCCAGTGTCAAAAACTGATTGGTTTTGTTAAATATTCAGTATAACATGAAGTTATAGTTTTTTTGGATTATAGGGCAGATAGTACTGACATTGAGCCACAGTAATACATATTATCGTATTGTCTTCTAATGTCTTCTGATACAGTTACATTACTATCTATATGTATTTCTTGTCTGAAAGACAATAGAAAGTTTAATTGAAATTTGCAACACAATGACAGTACTGTAGCAGATAAAAAGCTTTTTCTAATTTCCTGTTTAAAGGTGTCTTATACATAGTAAAGTTTTCCTTATGTTCTTCAACACAAGTAAATCTTAAGCGTTTACCTCTTTTGCATTCAAAACCATCTATAGATGGCAAATATACCTCATCCTTTTTTTTCAGTCTGGGTAAACTAAAGTATTTCAGTCCATTTAAAGATACTCATCATTCAGAGATCCAGTTTACTGGAACATCCAAGTTGTTATTCTCTGTACCTGTGCTAGTCTAAAGACTTTTTCTATACCACAAGCAGCTGTCAGTGTATTAGCATAGCTGCAAAGTGCTTATAAAATCTGTACAGCACCATGATTTTCACCTGTAGTAGTAACATCATCTTCTGTAGCCAATGGGGAGAAATAGCAGACATAAGTCCTAAATCACTCAGAGCTCCCTGTATCTCTAGTGTGACAATAGAAGGATCTTAGAAAAAATATAGCGCTAAAGTAGGCACATTAGGCAGAGATTTATAAACTCAGGAAATTCAGGAGATGAGTACTTACACTTTGAGTACTGATAAGCGACTCTTGCAGGCCTAATCAGTCAGGCTTCTCAAAACCCAGGTTTTAGTGAGGTTGCAAATGGACAAAAAACATCTTGCTTCTATGTCAGGCTGAAAATTGCATCTTAGATGCAAAAAAATGCTAGAAAATACATTGTACCTCTTTTAAAGTTTATTTTGCCATTTCCCACCTAGCCCTATGTTTGTCTGATTAAAAAAAAAAATGTTATATGTGACATTTTAAATTTGTTGTCATTCTGAACAGTAAGGCAGGATAAGAGATTTCTCAAAATGGAGGAAAGTCATCGTTAATGAATAATGCAAAATCTAACCAAACATATTTCTACGCTGGAATAATATGTTTATTTCCTCTGTAGGGCTTCAACTTTTCTTTGGTAGAAAGTGTTGCTATATCAAGCACAGTGCTAGAAGTTATGATTCCAAGGGTAACACCTCTGCTTTTCATTTATTGTCTAAACTGCAACAAGGCTTCTAAGCTGTTTTCTTCTTAGATTCTGTTCTAATACAAATTGTTATATTCTAATTAACCATATTTTCCTTGCAATGTAAGAAGTAAGGATAGTGTGGTATTTCATTATTTTGTTTAAGAACAGAATAAAGACTGCAGGATTTGTCACGAAATAAATTCTGAGATTCTTTAGTTTATAATAGTGTAAGTCAACCTGCAAATAAATTATTTTGGAAACCTCCAAAGCAGTTCCAGCCCTAAATCATTAGGCTTACTGTCATGAAATACATTTCATTCATCATAGTTCGTAAAACAAGAAGATAGCAGATCTGAGCTAGCTCAGCAGCATTCTGATGACAATCACTAATGGGCTGACTCTAGCTCAGAAAAGGGTTGACTCCTAGAAGATAAACGAGTCTCCAGAAAGAAAAAATGTACATCAGTGCCGCTCCCTAAACCAATATGATTGTCTGACCTATGCATCACAACAGGCTTTGTTCTTCAAGAAAATTTGCTGTCCATTGCCACCTCCCAGAGTAGAAAGCTTTAGAGAATAATAATGACGTGTATTTTAGGACACAATTCTTAACTCTGGCAGTGGGATTCATTAACAGCAACATGAAAATCAGATAACTGAAATGGGTTTAAATCTGTGGAAGTAGAGTAAAGCTGTCATTGAACCTCAAGGTTGTCTGAACTTGCTGACAATAGGTATTCTACAAGAACTTTAATCTGATGTTTCTAAGCATCTACTGCTAACCCTGTTCTGAGTAACCCGGAAAAATAAAAGCCAAAAGAAACAGAGTACAATTTTGTACTCAGTAAAACTGGGAACACAGTCTAGTTGGTATACATTCAGGTCATCTGAAGCAGTGACCACCCAAGCTGCTTCCCCACGCGCACACATGAAGTGACTGCTGTCCTTGTGTCAGGGAAAACAAAACTGCAGATGAAAATGCAGTCACACAGCAACCTACATAAACTTGCATCAGGTTTTGTCCTTGCTACAGGATTTCCAACTTCTGAGAGAGAAGAGGAACCACCATATCTTGGAGTGACCACTTTTGATGCCCCTGATGTTAACAAATGTTAAATTCATAGTCTCACATCTTCTGGGGTACAAGGAATTATAACTATTTTACTCAAGAGAAATAGGCACAATAAGCACATACCTACATATCCAAAATGGAAAGACTGACCTCAAGTTGCTTTCCCAAGGTTATGTACAAAATCTATGGCAGAATCTGGGACAGAACAAAGGATTGAAATCTTGACACATTTTTTAAAAGTCTCAAAGATCAGCCATCTTTAATACAATTATTACTAGTATTTCATAATAGGTCTCCTTCAGTTCAGTCCTGTGCATTGGTTTCAGACTGTATATGATATAATATATAAAAATATTATGCCAAAAGGAAAAGGCAGCATACCAAGAAATGAAATGAAATTACCAGTCTGGAAGTTCTCCCAATGCCAATGTGGAAATGCCAAGGTTGTCAAAACCTGCTGATGGGAGATTAAGAAATCCTTCATCCTCTATTTCCATGCTAGCATTACTGATTGTCTTCTAAGTATCTAGGGAAACCATAAATGCATGCAGTACAATTTCATATACCATAAGACTGACAAAAAGTACCTACTGCATTAAATTAATTGTGAAAGCATGTTTTTGTACATTTTTTAGATGTTACCAAATTCAACCTTGAATGTCAGTATCTCAGAAATCATTAGTTATGCTCTATGCTAAATTAGCATCTAATGCCAAAAAAAAAATGTTAAATTGGACTGTATGAATTATTCATTGTCTTCAATTCAATATGAACACTGTTCTAGCTGAGTGTTAAGCACTTTTGAGTAGTATCATAGAAGGTGAACACTCTTCTAACAATAGAATACCAGAAACTATGACGTGACATTTATAAAATACAGGTCACAGAGGATAAGAAGATATACTTCATGAGAAGAAACAAATGTACAACTAGAGATATCCTTTGTTAATAGGGTCATATAAATATTTGCATAAGATATTTCAAATCAAATCCTTTCATAAAAGATTAAGACTCTCAAAAATAATGTTAGAAATCTCTTAGCACATAATCTATATCCACTCTTTCAACAATTTTTTCAATTGTGTCTTCAGATTTAATTTACATAGCCTGTTTTGCATGTGCCCTTTAGAAGACTAATCTCTTCCTTATGTGAATGTTCCTAGAGCAATTGTTGCTACTGCTCTCGTTTGGTAGCATTTTGCCTGTACTTTGCTGAGGATGCATGTGGGAGAAAAATGGTGAAGTGGGCTGCTGCTCTTTACATGTGATTTGTTACAGTAGCTACATTTCCCAAAGTTAAATGTTTAATGTCAGTTAATGAAGGTGATAATTGGTTTTTAATTGGATAAAACATTATTGTCACATGACTACTCTATATACTGCACACTTTGCAAGCTCCTTTGCTGATTCAAATAGATTCAGGTC
The DNA here is from genome assembly GCF_001431845.1 of Calidris pugnax. Lineage (NCBI taxonomy): Eukaryota > Metazoa > Chordata > Aves > Charadriiformes > Scolopacidae > Calidris > Calidris pugnax. The sequence continues at coordinate 1,100,098 of NW_015090999.1, read as the reverse complement.
CCACAGTTCTCACTTTCCACAGGGAAAAAATAATAATGGGAGGAAAAGTAAAGAAAAAGAACACCACCAAACTCAGAAAAGGAGAGAAATGACCTCATGACCTGAAAAGTCTATGGTGACCTGGTGACCTGAAGGCTTGGAATTTCCTATCCAAACTAAGGTTATGCAACTGGCTTTCTAAAACAGATTTTAATATGTTTAGTTCATCTTTATTTTAGCTTATATTTTAAATTAGTATTAATTGATGTTTAGGAAATTAATGTATACTATTATTGGATAGGAAAAGCTAGATTTTAAAAGTTATAAGTTAATTCACCATAGTAAATACTTTTCCACGGAAGCTTTACGTACTGTTTACAAAATGACTAGCCTCCAGCTGACCTTGGAGTCTGCCAACTTGGAGGAAAAACTATAGAGAAATGGAAGGATACAACAGTCACACGAAGCATGGCAAGAATCTTTAGTTCAGGAGAAAGCAGCAACATCCCCCCTGCACTTGTGCTCTTTCTGTGTCGTACTGTTCATTACACAATTTTTCAGCATTTTTCCTACTAGTTAGTTAGTAGTTCTCTTAATTCTCTGTTAGGTTATTACAAAGTTGATTATAAGTATTAGAGTGATAAAGTCCTTCCTTTACATCTCCAAATACCACATCCAGCACATGATCAGTGCTTAATATTAAGTAAGGAAACTTTGTTGTGAACCTTAAATTTGAAATAGTATCTTCACATAACTTAAGAGTAGGAAAACCAAGAGGTCTCCTAAATCACCACTTTCCACAAAAAGATCAAAAATCAGCTGTTCTCAACATTTAAGTTCCTGGTAGAAAAATCTATAGATATAGGGAAGGTGTAGGGAAAGACACAAATAAATTAGTTTTTTTCCTCTTCCCCCCCCCCCCAACTTAAAGCATTGATACAATTCTGTGATGTCTTCAGCTTCCTCATGGTGCACACACCTATGCTGCTAAGTAAAAGAGAGTCAGGGAATGAACTTGAGCACTGGATGCTTGATTGTATTTGCTGCTTAGCTCTTAACTCCCTCTCTGTCTTGATTTTAGACCACTCTGACCTAGCTCTTGGACAAAAAAATTCTTATAGAAGAAAACAGGTCTAAGCAGTGTAGGTAGAAGATAGTAGTATGGAGGGGTGAAGCATGTTGCACTTGATTCCAAGACCCAGGATTGTTGTCTGCCGCCTTTTTTATTTAGTGGTCCAGACATAATCATGCTCTCTACCTAGATTTCTAAGTGCAGTACCAACTTGAAACCAACACTTTGAAGGCTAGATGTTCTTAGTCACCTATTCATCTTACAGAGACAAGCATCCGAAGGTGGCAATACATTCACTTGCTGAGGAATCTTACCTGAAGATAGGTCTTGGGCTAAAAGTTGTCTACCTCTAATTTAGTGCCTAAACCAAGGTGGGACAAATTTAGTGCCCAAAATGAGATAGGACAGCCATACAATTTATATGTTTATACTTGAAATTCAGCAGCAGTGTTAATGCTTAGGAAGACCTCCGTTTGTAAGGGAGAGTAGAAAGGAGTAAAACTGTCTAGCTCTTCAAAATATAGAGTTTTAGTAAATAAATAAATAAATAAATAGCTTCAAAATTATGATTGTAAAGATTCACATGCTTCTATTTTATCATAATATTTCCATTGTCTGCTTAATGGAATTGTAGTTTGTGAAAAGATTCTTAAAATATTTTTAATGAATCAAGAAACAGAGACATAAAAAGAGGGACTGTCATTCAGACAATAACCAGGCATGGCATGATGTAGACTGGCAAGTTACTGAATCTGTTTTAGGTGATAGTCTGAGACCAGGGTTATGCAGCACAGACTAATAGCACATCTGCTATGGTTTATAGCTATATGGGTAAATATTTATCTACAACTAAATTCTGGTACACTCTGAAACTTGAACAGTGTGGAAGTAAGAGTTCTATGTTAAAAATAAAGTGCCAGAAAATACATTAATGAGTAAATTTATAGTTATTTTTTTGCTTTAAAAGGTAAAGGGTTTAAAATAGCAGCATGTATGAAACAAAAACATTAATGTATTTCAAGTATATCCTGAAAATGGAAACATATACACTGATCTTTACACGATAATACAGCAGTTCTGGTTGTCCTGGTAAAATTTCCGTACAAAAGGGTAATAAAAGCATTCAGTTAAGGAATCTGGAAGTTCAAGAATTATGGGAAATGAGAGCAATACACTGCACCTACTATTATGTAAGAGTGGTTCAGAATAGTAGAATGTATCTATACAATATTGAAAAAATGTATCTGTATCTTGACAACTTTTACTTCCTTTATAGAAGGCAGTTTATTGATAGGTGTATGCAGAAGCTTGATGCAGCCATACAGGCATAACCATCTGGTATTATCTGAGATGTTCTAGGGAAGATGAGACAGCTGCTTAAGTTTATCAGCTGTGACACAGGATCTGTAGGATCCTACCACCACCAGAGGACCATCTAGGGCTAGGCAAATTGTCCGTGGGCAACTGAATCGAGTCAGAAGTTATGCCATTAAATAACAATACAATAACGAAAAACAAAACTTGGCAGGAGGCAATTTAGTTTCCTGAATATAGATGTTTCATACATTTTTATCTAATAAGAATTGTCTCTCCTACCTTCCATCTCTAGAAAACCATAGTTCTCCTATAGTTCTCAAGTCAGGTCTGTAGTAGATATCTAAAGAACTTCTCTGATGCCCTAAGTCAGTAGACACCTATACCGACACAACTGAATACAACCCCTAAATTTGATGCCCAATCATCTCTGACAGCTTTTATTTCTGCTTCCTTTTTTTTTTTTTCAGCTGGTCAATTACTTACCTGTGCCTATGAGCTTTCTTTTCTGAAATAAGACATCTCCCCAAGAAGAAATGCAAGTGATACATAAATATCCAAACCACTACAAAGGTTTTAAATCTTTCTGTGATTCAAGAGTTTAAAAAAAAACAAAATCAAAGAAAAAAAATTAAAAAGCGAAAAAAGCACTAAATTTATCTAGAAAATTTTTCTATTTCATTATCCAAAGGATTTTTATAAGTATGCTGATAAGAAAAAGACACAGAGGTGTGTGTTTCACATATCAAATAGTGCTTGTTATTCTGTTCTTGAGGCTGCCCCAGCAACCAGTGACCTATGTGAGAACCTGTGCTGACAAGCTCCACAGGTATCCAAGCTTAATGTAGCTCTGGAGTGCTTTTAATAGATAAGCATGCTCTATCTGCTCTGGCAAAGAAAAATAGGGCAGGCAATCAGACAACCCTGAGTGGAATACTTAACATAAATCAAGGGTAAAGAAAACAATCTTCCCAGAACAATGCCTTGAAATGCCATTGAAAGATCATTTGTGTTTATACATGTATGTATATATATGTGTGTGTATGCATACATTTATATCAATAGGAACACAAAAATGAGAGATTGCTCCTTTGTTTTATCTAAATATATTACTTGACAAAGCAGAGACCCTTTCTACATAACAGTCTAGATATTGTATATAATATAATGGCTAGAAAATTTCCTATAAAACCAAAAATACATAATGACAAAAAGGTGTTGACCCATGAGAAAATGAAGTTTTCCTTAGTCATTCTGGTTGTCTAAAAATGAAAATTCTAATGCTATTGGATAAGATAACACAAAAAAAAACCCTCATGAGATCTTATTTTTTATCACATTTTCCCTTTTATTGAGTTTTATTTCCTTTTTATTGCCAATAACAATCTAGAGTAAGATGATTCTGGTGCAATACTGTGTATTGCAAATTCCTTCTACTGAATTGTTTTTTTCTTTCAATTGATTTATACACAGACACATCTGAGAATAGAGTAAGACAGATATTTTTTTTCTTAATTTGTTAGATTTATTGTTATTATTATTAAGATTTAAGACCTAAGTGCTAAACCTGTTCATCTTTAAAATTTGCCATGTAAGTTTCAGACAAGTTTCTATAGGGAATAAAGTCTAACACCATGAATTTAAAAGACCAGAAGACAGCTTATTAGCTTATTGGTTACAGAAGCTTTAATCACTTTTGAAGTACAAACATTCTGTGAATTAGAAAAAAATATCCCCTTGGATCAATGAAGTTGGAGTACCAATATGCTGATTAAAAGACAGAGAAGTTGTTTGGGTATTCCCATTCTCTCTGAACTGTCATCTCACATGACATAATCCATATCCTAGTAACATCAGTTTGAATGTAAGATGAATAATTCTGTGGAAGTGGATACTGGCACCCGCTCAAGTTTTTGAAGTGCTGCTGAAGGAGAATTTTATATGGATAAAAAAAGGAACTATTGGCAGAGAAAGAAGGTATCTAGGAAAAAAGAATTAAGTCAGAGTCCTACTGAAATAGACCTTATGATATAAGGGGAGACTGCCCAAACATTCAGCTTTTCTGATCCTAAATGTCTAAAAATCATGAGGTTCTAATTCTTCTTTGTGAGGTGAGGCATACTTATGTCTTCAGAGCTGTAAAGATTAGACACTAGATGTGCTTTTTCTCTTTAATGAAATCTGAAATATTTACATCATCATCTCTTTCAAGAGCTAGATATTTATGCAAAATATTAGCTATTAAGAGATTTATGACAACAGCATGAGAGCTGACAATGCTGTCGGTGCAAGTTTGTTAAAAAAATGAACAAAAGGAAAATTATATGTATGAGTTTCTGCTGTAATATGGAAACCAAGGGGTAGAGAATAATGTTCCTTAAACTTACAGTCACTCACACTTTTTTACTACCATTTAGGAAGCTATCATGGAAAAACAGTATGTGCTATCACAACCAGAGTTGTAAGAAAAAGAGGTGTGAATAGCAATTTGTTAAAAAACAAAAAAAAAAGTTTTATTTAAATATTACTTAATTTCTTTTTTAGTGCTATGTTCAGTGAAACAAATTCTGAGATGATAAAACGAGGATAAGTTAAAGATTGGTAAGTAAAAGTAAGTTGGAAGCTTGTATCTGTGTTTCAGATAAGGTATATTGGCTCAACTTTACCCTTTACTCTCTGTTCCATCTCCTAGAAACTGCTATCCTCATCACATGAGGTGAAGCTGATCCTGAACTACTACAGTTTCCAGCCTAATGTATAACATACAGTGGTCATAAATTCAGTTCATCTTTGTGTGCATTTAGGTTCTTGAAAGGCAGAGGCTTACGAACTTTATCTATTTCTAAAGGCATTCTATCACAGTACAAATCTGACACCATATAAGATGGAAAACATGGAAGAGCTAGTATAGCTTGCTGAAAAATAAGATGCAGTATAAACTGAGAATAAAAATTATCAAAAATAAAACATTAAATTATTTAATTTTTTAAACCAGAGAATACTTTTTCTGTTTTTCTTCACCAGCATTTTTTCCTGTTCCTTTTTCAGCAACAAAAAGAAAAGAGTAGGAATATGCACTTCAGATTGCATTTTAAACATTAACAACAATTTCAAAGTGTACATCGTCTAGCACTATATTTTTTACCAAAGGGAAATGTTTCTGATGTGTGATTTAATTGATGATTTCAGTTCTTAAATATTGTGTCATATGTCAAAGCAAATAGATTTTTAAAGTTTTCTTTAATCTAGGAGGAAAAAAAAAAAAAAAAAAAGAAAAGAAAAAAAGAGGTGAAAATTGAAAATTTTCAAAATAAATAGATAAGTAAAGAAATAATTCAAACTTTGAAGAAATGAAACATTAAAAAGGAAAAAGAAAAACCCAAAGCACAAGCCAACTCTCTTACTTGTCTTAAGTTATAACTCTAAGGTACATCCAGAAACTCAGAAACCACTCTAGTGTCCAAAATGCGCTGGTACACGATTTGTTATACAGTAAAATCCAACAGTAAAAATATTCTCATTATTTTCCTTCCATGACATATATTTCAAGCATACAGATCCTGAAATGTAATCATTGTTCTTAGGTGAGACTTTTAAGGAGTTGTCATTTTGCTCATCACTGGAAGCAAGGTTTGGTGGTGAATCCCATGCTGGTACTGTGCCGTTTTCCAGGAAAGCAGTTGCATCATGTTTAAAACAGGGTGTATATACTGGGGGTAAATATCTATGAAGTTTCTGTCAGTAACAATGCTGAAACATTTCAAGGGAAAAGTGCCATCAGTTTGCTCAGTTCAGCCAGCTTATTTCTACTGCACGTATTACCAGACTCTCCATCTCCCAGCCTGGAGTATGGTTCGTTTTAAGCTGTCCCTTACTACCTATCTTTTTCTTTAATAGTTTAATCTTAGGTCACCCAGAGGTCAAACTAATGTACGTGTTCCTGAGATAAGGCTATATACCATATGGATGAAACAATATTTTAGTTCCTGATTACAGAAAGGCACAGTATACTTTCTTCCTCTTATTCTTTCTTTCAGCTTTAATGAGGGTGAGTGAACAAGGTTGATAAGAGTTACATTTTAGGCTTCGCCTTGAGGAAAGAAGCGGAAAAGTGGGATTTTATGCATGAACAAAGGGATTCATCTAAAATAAACTAAGCAGAGTTTTTCCCTGACTTATATGGCAGTCAAATATTAATGTTCAGTGTTGATGTCTGTGTTTTTATAGCACATAATCTTAAGGATTTAAGATTCTTGATGTAAAAAATATATGTAGTTATTAACAAATCCAATAGTGTGTGTGTATATATATATATAAAAAAGATTATGGTATGATTTTTTTAGGTGATTCTGTAAACTATATGTAAACAAAGAGCAAATACTGTTTTACTTCCATATGAGTTAATGTTGTTGATGTAATCCGTGGGGCAGAACTGATCCTGGATTTAGATCCTCTTTTGTTGTGTCTTTTCTTAATAGTCAAGCAACTTTATTCTGACACTACGCAAAAAGGAAGCTGGCTGCCACTGCCAATTTATCTTTCAACTAAATTGCATAACACCTTCAAATTCTTTTTTGAAGTTATTTCTCTGCTGGGCCATACTTGAACAAATATTGTTATTTATCTTGCTGACATTAGTGTCCTTTTTGATAAAATGCAATGCATCCTACTTTGGACAGTGAAACTAACATAAAGCACATTTTGTCACCATTGCATCCTGACATTTGAAAATACACATTTCAAGTCACAATGTGTAAGCCCATTATTGTCAGAAATGGAAATTTATTTTTTTTCTATCCTCCAAAAGAACTATCCAGAAACTGATTGGACTACGTGCACTGCTCAGTTTGTTCTTAACTATAATAGCAACATTTACTTCCTTGTCAATAAACTCCTTCAAAACCATCAAGTTACTCACTTGGAATAAATGATTGGTTGACCTCTGACAGTTGTGGAAGAAAAATCTATTAACACAAAGGTATCACTTATGCCTGAGGAAGTCCCTGAACTGTAGATTGTCTAAAGCTGGGAAAATAGCCTGTAAAGTATTACACTTTACATACTTTTCACTAAACATCATCTACAAGTCAATATTAGACAAAAGGCCTCACTCTACATGAACTTTGGTCGAACCTTCTTCACTTCTGTTGTTTGTTGAGTGATTTGTTCTATTTTCAAGCTTCTGTTCTTTTATTATTTAATTATTAATGTAGTAGCTGGGGGAAGCAGATTCAGGGCCAGTCCAGGAAAAGTAAATTCAAATTTTCTATGGTATGATGGAAGACTAAGAAATACAAACTTAAACTGCACATATTAAAATGTGCACTGAACATTGAAGGCGTCAACACAGTTGGGCACGCACAGCAATGTGGTGCTATTTGACATTCCTTAAGGCATCCAGGACCCCACAGGGGGCTGGCAGATATGTTATAGGAGCCTTATGTCCTTCTGAAGTTGCAGTCCAGAGTCAGGGAGGATAGTCCTGAGCGGCCCAAACAGCACCAGGCATCTTTGGTTAGGCAATGCCACTGAACCTGTAGTATCTTCATGTTGATATGGCATGTCCCTTTGCTCACTTATCACAATGAACTTGGAGCTTTGATCTGCAATCTGACACTAAGTAGTTTCTACCTAAGCCAGATCTTGCCAGTTTAAATGTTTTCCTGGTTTTTTTTCAGCTTTCTCAGCTTCCAATTACTCTCACCTGCAAACATCACTTCACTTGTATCCTTCTATTATCATCTCCATAAGTTACTTCAACAAGAGTACTGCATGGTGTTATTTTATTCTCCGTGACAAGTGCAATATCCTGCAGTCCTGAAAACAGATTAATTTTTGTCTGTAGGCATTTCAAAGGACAGTCTTTGCCAGAGCTATGTATTTGTGTTAGAGGAGACTGCATGGATCATGGAATCAATGATAAATTTTTATTGACTTTTTTTGTGTCTGTTAAAAGATGAGAAATCTGAAATTATGATGCTGAGAAAGCTAAGCAAAGTTTTAGTGACTTCTGATAGCTTCATATATTTCTATACTAAATAAGACTCTTGCAATATTTGTATCTTTACAGAGAGGAACTTCAGCACATGGTCTAAATGGTTTGTATACCTAACCTCATTCCCCTGAAGAGAAAGTGAACTCCATTGGAAATCTGATGTGCAGGATTCTGTATTCCTTTTTACTTTCGTGTTGAATTTCTCCATGGCTTCCTTTACTGCTTTATTGGTTTTAATTGTTTTTTCACTTAGCTCAAAACACCATGAGCTTTACAACAGACGGCATCTTTTAGCAACAAAGTTATTTTCATTTTTGCTTGAATAAAAGGTGGCATTTATGTTCTATTGAAAGAAAAAGACCAGAGGATAAAAGGAGGTTTTGTTTGCTTGTTTGCTTTGTTTACATTTGCCAGAGTCCATTCTGGGATGCAAAATACAGAACACAGTGGTAGAGATTGCACTAACACTATGTGGTGCATTATGAAAAGCTTTTATCACATTGAGAAATAAAGGAAGGAGATTGTGTCACAGTTTAGCAGACATAAAACAGTCAGGCACCTCACTGTGATTGAAGGAATAGAGTTTACAAGAGCAAGTTCTTCCAGGTCCGTGTGCCATGCTCTCTGCTGGAAAGCCTTGAGCAATGGGAAAGAGAATTCATCCTGCAGAGAAGCTTGACACCCTTTTGTGCCAGTCACCCTGCGGACTAAGGAAAAATATTGCATCATGAGATTATTTCCTTTTCCCTTTGCCTCCTTTTACAGAATCTTTTCTTTTTTCCCACAAACAAGTAATAATATATGGCACTGACATTTGAAATATCTGCTGCACAACCAAACAGAGTGGGAGGATATAATCATGTTTACTCACCCTCTGTTGCTCATATATGGGTAAGGTCAATGATGAGTCAGACCTGGGGATAGCACATTTTAAATCCTGTTTGCTGATGCCAGCTTACTTAATTCTTGGTTGAAAGACAAGTTAAAATTCTGTCTTTTCAGGGCTTATCAGAAGCATTACAAAGTTAACCTCCAGGGCTATTCTCCGTAAAACTCTGATAAGCATGTTTTAATAGTTCACAGTCAGCTAGAGTAAGACAGTCACAGAGAAAAGCACCATACTGTTTCTCAACAAATTAATGTTCACTGTAAACAGACATCATGGGAAATACTAAAAAATACTAGTATATGAAATTCACTAGTTGCTCTTTAAACGGAGTTACAGTCCATTTTGAGAAAGAATTCGACAAGAAGTCTATTGGTATGTTTATTCACACTCCACCTGCTTTTATTGGTTGTGTACTGCACCACTGCATGCTGTCAAATGGTTAAAGAGGAAACAGCTGTATACGTTTACATGTTGCTCAAAAAAACCTGCTATTCTTTCGATGCATTTTTTCCTAAAAATTCTACTTTCCAGCTATCTGTATTCTGAGAAGGGATATCTTTTGTTTTCAAATCTTTGGAAAAGCTTTGCTAGAGAATTTTACAAGTCACAGGTAGATGCTATCTATTCCGTTTTTTATTCAAAGTCATGTTAAATCAGCACCAAGTTCACCATCTGAGCTTTAGTGTCTTTTTGACAGAGAACGCTCAATTTTATCTTTTTTTTTTTATTATTTTTTACATGAAGAATATCCTACCCTTTTTCTTGCTTGATTTGAGTTAACAATTATCCGCTTATTCAGGACCTTCAGAAACCATTGGAATATCTATCATTTTGTGGGAGCAGTAGTTCATTGACTAGTTTTCCACAAGATTATTCTTTTCTTTTTCAGTTATTGAGAGTGTTGTTATGAATGTACCATTCCATTTCGTTTAGAAATTATTATTTGAGAGCTTTGTAAGCAACTCAGCTGTAAAATTTCTCTTGAGACAAAGTTTGGCTTCCAAAGGCTGTTCCAACATAGAGGATTTTATTCAAATTATAACACAGCAGTAGCTTTAGTTTCTAATGACTAATGACAAAGTAAAAAAGCTAAATTGAAAACAATGGGAACATACAGGTGCTGTTAACCTGACAGCATATAATAACCATGGATTAGGTTCTTACTAACTTTGGGAATGAAAACAGCCCTTATTAAAGAATCCGTCAGATGTTAGAGAAGTTGTGTCACATGAAAGTTAGGAATTTATTTTACTGAAAAGTGAGATTGTCATAATTATGGGATCTGGAGCGTGAAGGATATCACAAATATCAACCTTTTGGTCACTGGAAATAGTGTTGCCATGCCTAGAAGAGGGGTTGTATGCGATCTTATTCCTCATCCTAACTTCAGGCATACCAACTTTTACATTTAAGAATGAAAGTACTTGTGAAATATGAGGTGTAAAGGATAAGAGTTTATACCCCTCCCTGGGCTTAACTTTTTTGTCACGAATCTCTAATATTGTCCAAACAGATGAAACATCATAGAAAGAACAGGAATAAAAAATTAACTACATAAAGTATTGCTCTGTTCTAATAATTGGTTTTTAGAGTTGAAGTTTTATTGATTTTCTTAATATTTAAATATTTGTCTCCCTTTTTTCCCATTATATGATATGAACATTTCTCTGCATTATTTGTTTGACACAGTATTCTTGTGTTATACTCTATATAGAGTGATTTGCCCCTGCCATATCAATACAGGAGATTCAGTTACAGAAATATTACATCAATAACTGAACTAAGAGTTTATTAAGTATAGAATATCTGACTCAGTTTTATATCGTAACATTTAAAAAACTAAAAATAAAAGTAAAACCTTTTGCTATTACATGGGCATCATCAATGATGTATAAACAGGGAATCTGGTGCATAAAGCCAGTTCATAACATGAACAGAGTTTATAGTAGTACATAAACTAGGAACGTAAACATAAATGCAAGATGGTGAAAAAAACCCCAAGTATGTGAAAGTACATTACCTTTGATTTTAAAAACAAGTAATTTTTGTTTCTTGGGAAGAAGCATCAGCCATGCTTATGCTGTATAACAGAGCGCAGTACAAAAGCAGCTGAGCTAACACAGACCTGACTGATGTTGTCAGGCTCAGTGTTACTCCAGGTAGACCTAGAATCATGCACCTTAAACGTGTACTGGCTGCACCAGCCTGTTGCTGCACCCTGGCAAACACCCTGAATTCATTATTACCTGGGCACTACACCAGGCTACTACCATGTTAATGAGCATGTTGCATGTACAGCTTATATTTGGATGAAAGCTGGCTGGCAAAGCAACAGTTTGGGTTTTACATAGCCAGTTTTACACTGCCAGTCTGGGGTGTCTTTCTCTACTTTTTGCCAGTAAGACAATAAACACACTGGTCCAAACCGAAACATCGTGTGAAAGCTTTGCACCAAGCCTTGGTGCGAAATTACTGTGAGGTGAGATGACCTTAAGGAACTGTTTTTTCTTAAAAGGCATAGATCCTAAGTTGCAGCAAATGTTTTCAGCTACCAAAATAGATATAGTCCAAAGAAAGGCAATTTTTAGGGTATTTTCCTAGCAATTGTCATTTGTGAAATAAACAAGTAATAGAATTTAGTTTCCAAGTTCAGCTCAGCCAAGAAACGTGTAAGGCAAACCCTCTACCACAGATCTGTTGCAGAAGTTGTCCAGTAGAGCATTTATATAATATGAGCATGGATTCACTATCTGGAGCTTCCTTTGTTTAAGTTTCACTTTATATATCCATTTATTTATTTCAACAATCAAACTTATATAGCAAAAAATTCCTAAAATGGAAAAGTAGGAAAATGGAACATCATTATTGTTGAAGTAAAACAGTGTTTGTATAATAAACATAAGAACATTGAGTTAGTGAAATAAAGAAATTAATTGGTAGATTTAAAACAGAAGCAAAAGTAAGGCTTCCTGCTCTGGTTTCTGCCTGCAATAAGCACAGTTAAAACAATTTTGAATCAAGATATTTTTCCAGTTTAAATTCAGACAGAAAGGAAGAGCTATCAGTTGTTTTTACAAAGCAAGAAAGACTTTTTTTTTCTCCCATTCCTGGGCTGTAGTATTGCTGTGTGTACCACTTCCTGGTTAATAGTGTGGGAGGACTCACTCTTTCTCAGAGGAAACTAGCTTTTCCTTAAACGAACCAGCAAACACGAGCAGCTTCTCACTGTCTTTGCAGTCTGCTTTCTGTTGTGTTTCTTCCAAAATCATTACTCCCATAATCTGGGAGCTTTCCACTGGGCAAGCTGTTATTGACTGCCATCTGCAAACCCGGTCACCCTCCAAAGAAGGAAGAAGACGTCATAACATCCAATCTCTAACATGGGTTCTGATATCTTTCCTAAAAAGAGGAAACTATGATATCCAAAGCACTTTGGTATTTTTATTTGTGTTCGTAAAGAGGGCTAGTGAAGCCCTCTAATGGAGGTTCTGCTCCTATAGTACATGGCCAGCAGTTCAGGCCTCACAACACACTGAGCCTCAGGACTGGCATGGATATTGGAGGACATCCTAATGCTCTACAGCTGCCCTCAGATATTCTAGATATGCTTTCAGACCAGAGTCCTGGGATATGAAGGCAGCTTAAAATCAATTGTGCCCTGGAATAAAAAGGGGATGAGAACCAAGCAGCGAAATGCATAAAACAGGGAGGTTGAAGTTGACACCAAACTGTGCTTCCTTTCACTCCTCAAAGTCCTCTAGAGTGCTGGATCTGCCCAGAGATGTGACAAAACACATGAACCAAAAGTGACCACTTCATCACCAGCATCTTTTCCGTCCCCTGAAACTTATTCCTTAAAGACAAGATGTTGTGGTGGATGGATCTTTGGTCTTACTCTGCTATTGCCTTAATTGAATTATTTTCTGAATGCAGATATGAGAATATAAGAGCTTCTACAGCAGTTCCACTGAGTTCATAGCCTTGCCCATCTAATCCGGTAGTTTATGTCTTAAGAGTGTCCCCTATGCAAAGTTTAGGTAGATGCAAAGGAGCAGAATCTACAATGATGCTTGCCTGCATGAAACAGTCCCTGCTTCTGGTGATCGGAAACAGACTGCAAAGTTGTTTCTTAATTCTAATGTGTTTTTCTTTCGTGAGTCTAATAATTCATGAGCCTGGAATGATGGGTGCAATGCTTTAGATATTGTTTTATTTATATTTTTATTTATATTTATTATTATCTTTTTTAAATGTCCACTACCTTAAAAAACTGAATAAGCATTTCCAATTTCATTTCTCATAGAGGTGATTCTATTTCACATTCTTCTCCAGCTCTCTCCTTCAATGAGTTCTAGTGTATTTAATTTCTCCTTGCAGAGAAATCTTCAATAAAATTTGTTTACTTTCACTGTATCTCTTCTAGTTCTGCTATGTTCTTTTCATAAAGGGGAATCAGAAGTCCATACAGTCAAGATGCAGCACGTTATGATATAAGGATACTTGCACCTTTATTTCTGTTAATTGACTAATAGTTCTTATGATTTGCTCTTTTTAAACAATGAACATGGAACCAAAATGTTCATAGACCTCATAGATCTTTAGTAAATTATGGCTCTCATCCCTCTGTGGCAATAGCTGTTTAGAATCAGTCATTGTATATAGTTTGGCTTGTTTTCCTATGCGTACTAATTTGCACTAATCAACACTGAATTTCATTTGGCACTTTATTGCCTAGTCAGTCAATATTTTGACATCCTTCTGCACATCTTCACAGTAATTTTTTACTTTTATTATCCTGAATAATTTAAGATTATCAGCAAATTTTATTCTCACTACTTACCTTCTCTTCCAGACAATTAATGAGTATGCTGAACAATACATACTAGGAGAAAGAGGGACCTAATTTGAATGCCTTCTACTGGGAAAAAGATTGCTTATTTTAGGGTTTGTTTTCCAATTTTTTTATCTGCTGTGACTGGCATAATAAGGGGGGTTTTATGTTTGTTTTGTTGTTTGTTTGGGTTTGTTTTTTTTTAAATAGTCTTTCTAGGATACTCTGAAATTTATCTTTAAAAATTTAAAATATATGATCCCAATCTTTGTTTGATTTTTTTAATGCAAGTCCTCCTCCTTCTTGTTGGCTTATCCCTGTTCAAACATAGTTTTTACTGTGATTTTTATTAGTAGGCTAGAAGAGTATTCAGCTGTATTGATTTGTAACTGTGAATCATCTCTGGTTAAAAAAAAGTAGAGTTACATTTATCACCTTCCATTCTTCTAATCCAAATGGTCATCTAGGGGTTTGGGTTACACACTGCAATCAATAAGTGGATTAACATACTGAAGTCCCAGGTATTTGTTAGTGCTCATTTTGTCAATTTTTCCTAAATTTTTTCTTATGGTTGTTGAGTTTGGCAAACTTCATCTGTGTTTACTCATAAAAAAGATGGAAGTGTAGGCATATGCCTTATTTCTGTCATGGTGAACATCAATGTAATGCAGTCACTTAGCTTCTCAGTTACCGCCTTTTTTTTTTAGGCATAACTTTTGCATCTTGCATCGGGGCTAAAGATCCCACTTCTTGGTTTTGACTCTATTTATAGGATTAATTAATATATGGGGAAAATGCAAAATCTAAGATTCATGCTTTTTAAAAAGGTATTCCTCAAATAATTTTGGCTTACCTTACTATGTGGGGTTTTTAACTTGCTGTACTTTTCTTTACATAATTATTTCTATAAACTCCATGAAGAATCTAGCAGCTAGCTCAGATATACACATTCACCCTCTAGAGACAGGATGCAGCTCCATTTTGTGATTTGTAATTAATAGTTGTCTAATTAATATAGGTACTAGTACCTGGTGAGTTGGACAGTACACCAAATTCTCCCAGATTTGGGCAAGCTGAAGAACCTTTGAGATGTCCAGCTTGATTCAATAGCTCACAGAACATCCTCTGTGAAGCTAAACCCTATCATAGATATTGGCTCAAAATAATAACTTATGTTCTGGGATCCTGCTGTTTTGTCCATGCAAGGCCCTACTGCTGTAGTAACTTTTCAAAACAGCTGAACCTTCAATTTTCACAACAAAATGTTGGACAAAAATAGTTAACAATTATGTGACATTCAAGGCTTCATTCCATTGGGTCACAACTGGTCTTATGGATATAGATATATAAAATTATCCAGTTTCAAGACTATCATTTTCTGAAATAACACAGCAATCTTGTAAGTATAGGCACTTCTTTCAAAATTTGCTCATCACTTTTCATAGAATCATGGAATGATTTGGGTTAGAAGGGGCCTTAAAGAAAATCTAGTTCCAGCCCTCCTGCTGTGAGCATGAACACTTCCTACTTGGCCAGATTATTCAAAGCCCTATCCAGCCTGGCCTTGAACATTTCCAGGGAAGGGGCATCCCATTTGAAAGATGGTAACTTAAGCAAAGTTCATTTAATGTAGGTATCCACTGGTACAACTACCCAACACAAGAAAACCCTATCACAAGATTATGTGAAGCTATGATTTACTTCCTGACAAAATAATTCTTGGACACCATCAATAAGTATAGGTAGCCATGCACGCCAGGAGAATATTAATTCTAAATTTCTTTGTACCTATACTAGTTGTCTTATAGCCTTAAGTGGCAGTATGTGTTCAATGTTTGCAGTGGAAAGAAGACTGCATTTGTATAGATACAGTCAGTGTACTTCTAAGTGAATGATAACCTTTGCCTGATTAAACTTATATTTGCTTAGTAAACACTCAACTGTTAGGAAAAATCTTCATCTCAACGAGGAGCAAAAAACCTAAGAGGGAGGGAATATTCTCTTCCTCTACAACTGGGAAATAAAACAGAAAAAAAGAATGCTATATTAGGGAAAAAGAACCAAACACATTTTTGAGTTTAAGACTAGTGAAGTACTGGAATAGGTGATTGGGAAGGTTGTATAGCTTCCATCACTAGGGAGCAGGCTAGACAAGTCTGTCAAGAACTATTTAAACATATTTGAGCCTAGTGTGGAGAGAGGGCGTGAAATATATGATTACTTGCATCTCCTGCCATCTAATTTTTTTCTGATTCTAATGCAACTGTAAATCACCACCAGTGAGCTCTATGTTTTGGTGTTAAAAGTAAAAACATTGCCTTAAGATAAACAATTTAGTAGCATGTTGACAGGAACCATATGCATGTCACTGCTTCTTCTGTAAGAAAACTTTGATTATGTCATGTCTTCTATTTGTTTTGAAGTTTAATTTTTAGCACTTGTTTCAAACTGCATACACCAAGCTTTTAGAGACTCTTGTTCTGTGCATAAGCAAACGAAACAAGAGTTTTATCACACAGCTGGAAATTCATAGACTCATTTTATATTTGCATGTTTTGCAATATTTGCTCACAATAATAGACTGTAGATTTCTGGACTGTTTCCACAGAAAAGACAATCCAAAATCCAGTTCAGGTCATTTTGCTGAGGGCTGAGTTGTTAGTCAGATAAAACATTTACCAAAGTTAAAATCTTGCCAGGATCAGAAGTCCAGAAGTCTTCTACTTTGCATTTCTCCCTACTGGTCTCATCTAGTATATCTCCCTTACTGAGGCCTATCTGTGGAACTTGGCTCAGATACCTACATTTAGTTACCTAAACAAATATGTCATACGACATTTTAGGTGTCACAGTGTTTCTAAGACACCTACACAGGGATGGCAAAAGTGACACGTGTTCAATGTGAGTTATGCACCCTTTGGATGAAAGCCAGGGAGCTTATCTTAGGCCATCTAGAACTGTTAGATGTCTGTGGTTAGACATCAGTTATCTGACAATAACTGAGACATGCCCTTCAGGTCTTCATTTTACCATAAAGTTTCAAAATAGCAGTCAAATGACAAATTCAACAGCTGACAGAAGATCCTCACTGATTTTTGCTTTTCTTGCCTGACCGTATCACACTCCTCGCGCTGTTTTTGCCTTGTTGGAAGTGCTTTTGCATTTTTTTAAAATAAATCTTGTTCTTTGTCTTTTACACTATTTTTTCTTCACTTGTTTTTCTTTTGTGGCCAGATGCATTTTATTGCAGAAGCTCTCTTTAAGTACCCAAATATCCATAGTCATTTGCAAAGTGCAATCCACTTTCACAAGAGGTCTGTGGTGATTTGCTTGTTAATTATATGCAGACATAAATAAATTCATATTCCGTGTAACAAGCCCTTGTGCTAAGAGCTTACAGGACTTCCCAATATGTCGGGGCACAAGCAAAAATGCTCTTATGCCTCTAGCTGAAATAGTTTATGAAATTATCCCCCACAGCTGCTTGTTACCAGCCTCACAGCTGAGATGCCATAGCTGATCATGTTAATTTTCAGTCCATTTCTGTGCAAAGTGAAATAGATTAGTTTAATCTACCACTGAAGCTGTTTTAAACAGATTTACTTCTTTGCATTGAAATGGAGGAGGTTTTTCCAGTCAAACAGCTGTGGCTCAAATCGTTATTGTTATATGGAGAGGAGTAAAACTAAGAGGAGAGGAGACATTTGTGTACACTTCTAACTGAGAATTAGTCAAAAAAAGTAAGAAGAGTTTTTCTTTAGGAAAAAAACCCTTCGATTTCTTATATTGTTTGCCACACACTCTGTATTTTCTGTTTGATTAAATAAATTGTTGCTTTATTAAGCCAAAATTAAATACGGTTATTTCTCTGAAATGATCTTAATCAAAGCAATTCCTTAACACAATTAACATTTGCAAAGTCACAGAATAATTATAGCAGAAATTTTTTCAGAGCTGTAAAAAATTGCCCATAGGTGACCTGAACAACATCAATTGGCTTGAAAACATGTTAGTAGAACAAATAAATCCTCAACGAAGAAGCTGCTCAGTATTGTTCCACATTTCTCTTATTTTTCCTTTCCCTCAGGCTGCCTTGAATCATGCTTCCTATGCTAAGGCTATATATTCAATGGTCAAACTTCTCCATCTAAGATCAAGGAGGTTAAGGGAACTGATTTCCCTGCTTGCTTTCTTCCTGGCCTATTTCATATGCTCAGTGACTTCCCTTTGGAAGCTGAAATTCAAATGTCTTCTGTGGAGGAGGCAGCAGGGGTTGCATATATCCTTCATCATCTTAAATACTCTCTGTACCTGTGTACATTTATATTCACAAGCATGAACACACACGGCATGGCAACAGAGATAGCACCACAGGGCTCTGAGGAGGTCTGGCTCTAAATAACATCTAACATGATCTGTGTTGTGAAGTACTCCGGACTCCAGTGTGAGCATCTCTCACTCATCACAGAAACCCCTCTGTCTAGTCTTCACCAAACAGAAGCAACATCACTAAAATAAACCAGTCCTTACCAGTTACCAGCTCCCAGATGAAAAAGTCAAGCAGCTGATATGGAAGGCAGTCTTCACCAAACAGAAGCAACATCACTAAAATAAACCAGTCCTTACCAGTTACCAATCCAGCGATGAAAAAGTCAAGCAGCTGATATGGAAGGCAAACAGGACAGAGGTCATGTCAAGTGCAGAAAATACTTGCACTTTTATGTGCTTGCAGCTACAGCTGGATGCTTCATGGCCACAATTAATTAGATTGGGAGGGCTTCTGCATTGCTTTCCAAGAGACATCAGCAGCTCTAAGAATGCACCGCATCCAGTTGCTCAAAGCCTAGCAGGTTACGACCTGCTCTCAGATATGTGTTTTACCATCTGGGCTAAGGAAATGCAACATACCTGGGCGTGAAACTGTCACCCTGTAGGAAACTCCAGCTGTTTCATGATTTATGGCAAATCCTCTCACCAATGGAATCGGCAACTGTAAACACGTACAATTCTCTCATCTATCTTTGCTTTCGCAGAGTACTGAAATATGAAGGTGAGCTATGTAAGTAGCAGCTCCTAGAGCTCCGGAAGAGACACTGCACCTGATGAATAAGCTTTTTGGGAGCCTATTGTGACTGATCATGGGCAGAGCTTCAGTGTCAAAGTTGTCTTTGCAGATGTGAAGTGGTGGGGTTTAGTCTACATATTAGTGATTCTGACAGCATTTCTGAGAAACTGGGAATTTTGCAAGAGCACTGGGTCCAATAGGCTGTGATCTGCATAAATATATGACATAATCTTGAGCATTTCTTTCTCCAAAATTTTATTTCTCAATTTCATTTTTATATGAACAAAATAAATTCTTTTTGTGTTCACTAGACCTGTCTAGTAAGGGAATAATAGTAGTAAACATGAGTTGTAAGGTTATCTAAACACTGATTTAATTATTATATAGATCGACGAGGTGAAAAGGGCTTATTGGAGCTCCCTTACCTTTCCCTTTCCTCTTCACTTTCTTACTTTTCTAAAGCCTTGGGAGAGAAGATAAAGATGCTAGACTGAGCCTAATAAAATTCTTTCTTTTTTTTTTTTTTTTAAATGGAACTGCTTTGAGCATTGCTAGGCCTTATCTCCTAATGACCCTTGGCAGATAGATTACAAAGAAAACACTAATATATTAAAGTATAAGGGATATAAATACCTTCCTTTGAAGTTTACATCAATGACCTCAGGAACGGGCAAGCAAAAGGTTTTTCTGAGCACAGCTATTTTTCTCCTCTAATCTAGTTTTTTTGACTTCTAGGTTGCATCCACTCTACGCTAGCCCAAGCTTAAAGAGAAACTGTCTCTAAAATCAAGCATCCACTTTTGATACACCTTTGAATAAAAGCACCCTAACCATTGTATTCTGTTTCTCAGGCTTGTAAAAGATTCTGTGATGGAGCTTTCATCTTGAAATTTTACTTTCCCAATTTGTCTGTCTACTTTCATTCTAAAATCAAATGCAGTTATCAAGCAAGTCCAAGGCTGCTTTTCATCTTGGATATAAAAAAGAGCTCAATCTGCATCTAAAAGCATGCTCAAACCATACAGTTTGTTCCCATTATAGAGACAGATACTGAATTATGCAACAAGTTCCCAGTGAGCAATTACATTTTAATCACTGTAAAGATTTTTTCTGCAAAGACACTCCTATAGATGATTTATTTCAAAAGATAGGAATTGTGCCCATATGGCTTAACTGGGAAATTGTTCAGTTTCCCCAGACAAATTTCCTGGCAGGCAGAATGTTTGAGGGGACCAGTAACGCATATTTAAACCACATTTTTTTTCTTTTCTTTTTTTTTTTTTTTTTTTTACAGTAAATCATTAACACAAAATGACCTATAGTAGCTAAGTCTCAGTCTGCAGTTCCATTTGGTCACTCACAGCTTTCTTTCTTGGATTAGAAACTCTATGAATTATTTTTCTTAAATTGATTGTAGTGTTTACAGTAGATGCCTTCTGTGCTGCTAAATTGAATAACTGTATAGTACTTCAAAGAATAGCTGAAAATAGAAGTGTATTATAGAAGAATGCTCCACTGCAGTTAATATTAAAATGAAGGTTTTACTATAGGTGAATAGATATCGTATTGTTCAGAATTTGTTATTTACTTAACATCATGCATAGGATACAAATTGTGTAAGCTAACATTTAAATTCAAAAATACATTAACGATGCTTATGAACTGCATCCATTTACTTAGGTTCTGGCGTGAGATAAATTTCGAAGTGTGATGCCACAGTGCTACCAGGAACATTTGGAACATTCAACATGGAAAAATATAAAAGACATGAGTGCATTAAAAAAGAGATGAGACATCTCTTTTGTTGGTCTTTTCACAGAGAATTTGAGGATAGTTTATAACTGTTGTGTTTCTCAGAAACACAGAAATCCCCACATTAAGTTGCCTGCACAGTCACTGAAACTCAGAAGCTTTATTTGATTTTGGTTGGAAAAAAATTACATGGTAATACACATGCCAAATGAAGCAGTGCTTTGCATAGAACAAGTTTTTATAGCAAGAAGAAGCAAGCTTGGCTGTGATTGCTCAGTCCACCACTGGCATTTTTACCAGCACCAAGGAGCAAGTTCTGAAATGGCAAATGCCAATCCACTTGGGCATTTTCAGAGCAAACCCAAAAATTTCAGCTCCATTCAGGAAACCACTGGCCAGTGAGTGTTTTTTCTGGAATGTAGATTTCTGCCAGGCTGCTGCAGCCTGCACCACCCCAAGGCTGCAGTGTGACTTCTGTGAAGTACTTCTTAGCTACCATAGGTCGTATAACTGGTTGCCTGAATCCATGCATATAGCCATTCAAATAAATAAATAAATAAATAATTGCTTAACATGGATCAATGTTGTGCATTGGATAACTATGCAGTTTTCGTCACAAGAGGATCCAGGACTTACATTTTACAAGCTGCAACCAATTTTATTAAACTCTATAAAAATGTAAATGGATGAAGAAATTGTATAACCTGGACTGCAGGATGTCTTCTGAGCTTCTCGAAAAGCTCTAATGGTTTTGTACAGGGGAAAAGCTTTGATTGTTGCAATGCCTAGCTGTAAACAAAAGGCACACTAGGACATTGGGGAAATCACTTAGCACAGCTTGTTGAAATTCTTTTGTATTCTGGAAGAGGTAGTTAGAAAGTTCAACATAATAGATATTATTTTAGCATTTCTTTCTAAAATAATCAATCTCAGTATATAGTTTTCCAGACTATTATATTAATATTCAGTAATAACTAGAATTTAATTGCACACAGATGTACAATGATTTCAGGACAAGATACTTTTGGCAGTACTCGTTGACCTTGGTCCTTGCAAACCCACGTGCTTGACTAGCTGTTAGCCAAAGACTTCACATTTTCTTGATCTTCAAAAATCTTCGATATGTTAAAGAACTATCCAGGGGTAAAGATAATTCTTTCAGTAATCTATATTATCCACACTCACAATTTTAATGTGTCAATGAAATTACCTATTTTTCTTCAAAACCCATCTGCTGAGAGAGTAAGCTGATAATCTCATTTTTTATTTGTTTATTTATTTTTCAAATGCCCTCAGAGCTCTCATTGTTACAAAAAAAAAAAGCTGAATGTATAATCCAATTGCAATATAACAGCTCAGAAATGAAATGGCAGCCTACACAGAGATCTCAAATCTATTTATGTAATTTCTTGAGTATTAAAGACAATGTTATGATTTCTTCCCCAATTCCCTATTTTTCGAATGCTTGAAATTGTCAATATGAAGATGCAATAAACCTGTGATTAAAGATTTTCCTGATGAGACCCATGACATTTGGTGTGTGAAAAAAAAATAAACAAAACAAACACACAAATATTAGGAGCTAGAAGTATAAATAAAGCAGGGGAATTGAAGTTAATGCACTCAGATATTTAGCAAGGTTTGTTATGAACAGAAGTGCTGCAATTCTAAACAGTACTTTTTTCTCCTGTTTGCTCAAACTATGTCTCTCACACTTATTTATCCAGTCCTTTTTTACTGTTTAAAGTCACAAACTCTATGCTAGCTGAAAAGCATAATCCTCTTGTCTGGATTCTTTCTTTATTTAATCTTCTATACTCAACTTCTCCATCTTACTTTTTTGGAGCCTCCATTTTTGACCCTTATATGTAGATCATACTACCATGGCAATTTTCCATCCTAGTCCTTGCCAGAAAACCTATTTCTTCACTTCATGCAAATTTATCATCATACCTAGTGTACTTAGTCAGTGTTAGCTCAAGACTTTGAAGCAGAAAGTGGTATGTAAAGGCTTAGTGCACTGTGTTATACAGTCAGATTCTGTTTACATCATGTATCCACTGTATTTATAGAATAATTAAAAGGTGCTTGGGTCCTTGAAATAACAGAAGCATGTTTCATTTTCCACCATCCTAATTAGGATATGTTATATTATTATCGGTGGAATATTCTGTTTCACTGAAATGCGAGGAAACCTCAAGAGTGAAGTCAACAAAAAGCTTTGCCTTGGCATAAAGTTGTGATACAGGGTTATATTGCAAACAGTACATGTACACCAACTTCTCATTATTCTTTCATAATATGAGACTTTTATAAGGTCAATAATAAAGGGTAAAAGGCTAGCTGCTCTATGATTAATGGAAATGTTGGCTATATAGGGGCAGGATTTCATCCCAAATGTTTTGCTGTGGGAAATGAACTGATGAAGATAATGAAGAGTTATTTTTATTTAGAATATATATATATTAGAAAATACATTTCCATTACAAGATTGCATCAGGTTAGTAAATATGAGGCTTACAATCAGAAGGACAATCCTAACAGATAGAACAATGTGGTTACTTTATTGTATGAAGAGTACAAGGATGTTACCTCAGAAGGTACAAATTTTGGTCAGCCTCCTTAGTTTTGTATTCCTTTTCCATAGATGCTTGCCTATATTAAGAAACAGACTAATGAAAGGGATATTTAAATGGATTTTCTTCTAAAATTAAAAGTTGAATAATTATTATCTTCACCTTAGATTATTTATTCTTTTTGTCCTGTCAGCTTGTGAAGATACAGTCACCCATCAGAAAACTTGCTGTTGCCATGGATTGCCTTTTTCCCCAAGTCCTGCTGTGTTTAGTATACTCCTGGTTAGTAAGTGAATTTTATTCACAGGCACACGACAAAAAGAAACTAGGAAATCTCTTTGTCCCTTCCTCTACTTCCATTGTGATCTTGCAAATACATCTAAGACATATTTGGATAATATCAGTACTTTGATAGGAACTTTTCTGAATCCATACTTTTTTAAAACATTTTAGCATTTCCATAGATAGCATCCCTTCACTTGCAAAGATTAGTTAGAATGAAGTGATTATGTCACTAGACACCACAGTTTTTATTAACATTTAAAACTCATGAGAATAACGGTATGGGTTTCATTTAAAACACAGCCCTTCCCCTCCCCTAAACAGTCAAAACTCTGAGGTACATAAAAATACCTGTTGAATCCCATAGAGATATAAAATTGGTGTGGGAATAACTTGTAATAAGAGATAGAGTAACCACTAAAATTAATTTGCTTAGCTTGGATGAAGATCTTTGCTCAAGAAAAAGTGTAAGGATTATGCATTCAAAATTCCAAAACTATACATGGAAAGGTCATGAAAATAAATATAGCCATGAACATTTG
This sequence comes from Calidris pugnax, assembly GCF_001431845.1. NCBI lineage: Eukaryota > Metazoa > Chordata > Aves > Charadriiformes > Scolopacidae > Calidris > Calidris pugnax. The sequence continues at coordinate 1,075,801 of NW_015090999.1, read as the reverse complement.
TTACTGTTTTTTAAAAATTGAAAATAACATTTTTCAAATTAATTTCCCAACTATTCCAGGCCCTGAAAATAATACAAAGAACTCTGACAATTAATTGATTCTCCTACTTTAAAATTCTAAAGCATTGTTTTCTCTTAACTGGAAAGGTTTAAAGAACTTTGATGGAGGACTTCTGCTGGGCCAGCATTTTGGCATCCTGATGACATAGAATTATTTTCCAACTGTGTGGATACTGTTTGAAGGATTCTGAGATGGTTTATTTCTTGCATGTTTTCCTTTTTAAATATTTCTGAGTTTGTGAGCAGTTTGCTTTTAAGGGCCACTCACTCACTTCCAAAATTTGTTTCTGTGCTTTCATTATGAGATGAGCAAGACATCTACAAATTGCTAATGATGCAACTATGCATCATAAATCATATTAAGCTAACAAATAATTTAGTTTACAGCAGCACTTGTTTTCTGATACTCTTGTGATATTGTTTCTGTCACTTAGCTGGGAAATAATCAGCTCAAGTCACCCAGAACTGATCATATTTTCTAGTGGAGTAAGGAGACTGGATGCTTCCCATTTCTGTTCAAAATGTCTTTTACATCCTGATGGCAATAGAAAATGCACAACAGTATCTGGAGCAAGGGCCAGGACCTGGTGCTGTCCTTCTCCAAATAACTTCTTAATCATCAGGTGACAGAATCAGGCTCCTTATTTATCGTCACCCACCTGTCCTGGGCTTAAACAATGCCTGTCTGGAATAAGAAAAGGAAAGCATTCAGGCTCTGCACATGCATTTCAATGTTCTCCCAGTGACCGTGATAAAAATTCTCTCAAGCTGAAAGAAGGCGGGCAGAACACAGATTTTCTGTTTCTATAGTGCTCGCCTGAACAGATTTGTCTGAGGGTGCTTGTAATAACTGATTTAGATATTTTTAATGGTGATGTTTGAAAAATAAATAGTCTGAATTGCCTTCTGCAGCTCTGAATTTACTTTGTGTTTTCCGAGCTGGCTGAACTTAAACTGGTTCATGATTCACATGCATTAACAGCATGCTGTAACACACCGGATATTTTTTACTGAGACGCAAGATGCATTAGCTCAGGGGCAGGATAAATACAACTGTATGACTTCTGAGCTGGGTCGTGGTTGTTCAGCTCAAACTGCAGAGAGAGAATCTTGTGTCCATCCTAACCCACCTGTAGCCAAGGAAAATGTGTCCAAAGTCTGCCTGCACTAGCCTTGTGCAGAATATGATATTCTAAATGTCACCTCTAGAGTTTTGGGATTCAATTCTTCCCTTCGTTGGAATTATATATGACATCCACGGCTTCACTTAAACTTTTAAAAATATGGGATTTGGGAAAGGATAAATGGGATTCATGTCAAATGGTGTGACTCATTTCCCTCAGAAATCATGAGAGTTGAACTTTAAAATGGGGGGAAAAGTACTGAAATAGTTCAGATTTACCTACAGTGTGAAAAACTAGGTATGCCTAGCTGACATAAGGCAGAGTCACACAGAATTATTGTTACATAAAAACTGTCAAGACAGAACGTGCTGAGCTATAACCTCATACAGGAGTCCACTTTGGGTCCTGTAGCATTTTCATTAACGGGTTTTTGGGGTTAAACACAGAAGAGAGTAATCTAATTCAAAGAGGAAAAAACTGAGAGAAAATGCAAAAACTTTTGAAGTAAATGCTTTTGATGACAGAACTTTAGAAAAATATTGTCTTGGTAAGCTGGAGGAATTGCTGATGTGGTTGAACCTAGATTCAATTACAATTTTATAACATTCACTTTTCTCTTAATGGAAAAACAAAAACAAGAAAACTTCGTTGCAGAGAAACTCAGGAAACAAGGAATGAATATAAATAATCTGATTTTTTTCTTCCTTCACTCATATTTAATAAACATTTGGTGTAAATATGATAAAGATCTCATTTTTTGAATAACGCTTCATAGTGAAGTACTATGTAGACATTGGATACCACAAGAAGGCTTGAGAAAATATATGCAGTACCCACCATCTCTAAAGCAAGCACCTGTTTTACACCATTGCTCTGTTTAAAATAAAACATGCATGCACATGTAACAAAATCATAGATGTTGCTCAAAAGACAGATCACATTTTTTTTTTCACCTTTCAAACACTAAAAATCTGCCACACATTTTGAGGTATGGCAATTATACCTCTAAAACTAATCTTGTTGAATTGTGTTAGAAGTAGCAAAATACTCATATTTTAATGGAACACCCTGCTTAACTTATGGAAATTTCATATATGTCTTTTTCAAAACAGAAAAAAATAGTCAAGCTTGTATAGTTAGTACTGTATGAGAGAAGGATGTATTCATAGCTAATAACTAACCCTTTTTATAAACCTGCAGCAGAACCTTTGTATTACAATGTCAGTGATTACAAATTCTTAACTATGGTATTGCAAACATTCCTTTAATTTACCTTCACAGTAAATGCCTAATCATTAAAAGCTCATTAAAAAACCCAAACAATGACAACAATAAAAATGCAACAAAAAAGATCAGTTTAATCGGGGAAATCTGCAAGTTTTAAATAGCCACTTGAAGGTCTTGTCCATCAATGTCTATTTCAATTCAGAGGGCACCATTGACAAGCAGCTCTGTGCTTCACTAAGAGACACTGGTGTGTGAACTGATTTGGAGGTCACCTGTCATTTTAAAAATACCATCAATACAATCCTGAAACGATCCTCAGATTCATTTAATAAGTTTGAAAGGAATAGGTCACTGATGCCCCAGTGAGTTGCCTGTTATTTTCTGAAAGGCTTTATGTTTTTCAGTGTAAATCAGGTTCAATTTGTGCTTTCAAAAATAACAACATTTGCATATTTTCACATGGAGAAATTCCCTAAAGAAGGTATATTAACACATTCATTAATAAAATATGGGTGAGACTTCCCATATTTGCACATTCGTGGTCTTGCTTTTACTTCTAACGTAAAACCAAGCCCTTTTACTAGTTGCTAAATGGTTTGTTAATCTAACACCAGACAAAATAACATGAAATTAATATGGAGAGGCAATGAGAACTTAAATGGTATTTCTTATTTTATGTGTGAAACTACTAACCTCTGCAGGTAATAGTCGGTGTTTAAAATAAAGAAGACAATAACTTGCTTGACCTATTGTTAAAAACATTGTTTTCTGTTAAATGTACCTGACAAAAATAATAATTTTTTTTCAGTTGAAAAATTTAATTGAAGCCCTTTGCAATAAAATATTTTTATTGCTACTTTGTGACAGGAGGAAATAGCAGTTGGCAGTGATGAAAAGTGGCTTTCCACCCGTGACGCCTAACCATTAAGTTGATTGTTCTGTGTATTTTTGTCTACAGGTGGAGATTTTAAAACTGCACATTTTCTTGGAAACACAGAAAATATTTTGGGGGGTACTGTTAGAAAATAGCAGTAGCAGTGACTAAATCAGGATGACCAGGCCTCACTGAAGGCCAGGTCTCAGCGGAGAGAGCAGCCTTGAGCGGTGGCATCAGCAGCGCTGGTGGTCCCAGGTGAGGACAAGTGAGAGTCCTCCCTCCCCGATGGCTCTGGGTGGTTTAGCAGGATCCAGGCATAAGGGTATTAGAATTAGGGGAGAAACCAAAGAAAGGAGGAGCCCAGCCTGTGCCACTCCAAAATGAAGAGTGCTCTGAACTACTGGAAAGCACTTGCAGTAGCTGCACGCAGTGTAGACTCTTTCCTTCTTCCTTACCTTACCCCTCTCAAATATAAATGAACCAAAGCTCATGTGCCTGTAATCTTAGCTGATGCCAAAATACCTCACTCACAGCCAGCTGTTAGAAACAGCCTGCCTGCCACCTGGAGTGCAGCTGTCTCCTCTTAAATCCGACGAGATTCCTCCTCAGCACCTTTTTAGCAAAGCCTGATCTTGTTTGTATGCATCCATCATCTCTCATCTCTTGTGGCACTTGCTCCCAGCAGTTTGACCAGCCCTGAACTCCTGTTTGCTAGACACTTTGCTGGATTGCCTGCCATGTATCAGAGGTGGGAATTTGCCATGGCATGTTGTCAGACCTTCCCCTTTTTCTGTGGAGACAGCAGTTTAATGCTGTGAAAGAAATGATGGTACGCACAGCGTGGCTTGCCACCAGTGTTGACTTTCCTGGCCTCTGTCCCTGAGACCGTAGGTCTTCAGTCTCAGTGACAAGTGCTGGAGCAGCTCATGCACCCTCAGCAGTGACATCATCCTGATGTTTTCCAAGGGCTTTTGTTCTGCCTTCCCTGGGATGCAGCACCTATAGAAGGGCTGAGGGAGCCATTCCTTTTCCATGAGCGAAGTGCGTGGCCACCTCAGCTGGTGAAGACATGCATGCGTGAGAGATCACTGACTCAAGTGCTAATGGCTACTGATTTTGGCCCAGGACTACTTTTATACTTCTTTCTGAGACAATTTATGGTGTCTGTGGGTATATAATTTTTTTATTATTTTCTTAGCTTTTTCAGACACATCTTTTTGCTTCTCTTTTCTGCACTACAGTAGTATGTGCTAGCTGGCTCAGGGGTTGCATCAGCTGTTTGTGTACTGAGAAGGACAGCTTGGGATCCTTGTAACTTGTTGATTTCCCTTCATATCCCGTAGACTTTGCTGTTCCTTTGCTGTTCGCATAAGTTGGAACTCCTCTACTATGTAACATTAATAAGCATTTGTCCTAAATATGATCAGAGACTAAATCTTCTAGCTGGTAATGAAGCAACACCTCTTCTTCATTTTCTACAGAATGACCTTGAATACAGGCACATTTTTTGATGACCTGTGAAGTTTCATATCTCTTCCTGGTACACTTTAATATTTTTTAATATTTAATATCTTTAAATAGGTAAAGTAGTCTTTCTTCTTACATTTCGCAGATAGTCATCTACAAAGATGGTGATAGGAGTCATAGGACACTTCTCCTGGCCTATGCCTAATTCTTCCCTCATGCAACCTACACTCCTTTTAATAATTTCCATTTAAGTAGTAATTCAAACAAAATAAAAACAAATTCCAATGAAAAAATAAACCTTCATATTTATGAATATATTTTTTTAATTTAAAAAACTTTACTAAGTCACCTATCCATACATTCTTGCAAGTATTTCCATTACGAAAGGAGACTATGGTTGACTTGTGGGAAGAAATACCCCAAGCTTCAGTAGTTGGGATAGGGGACAAACTGTTGCCCCTTGGGGTACCTTTGCCTTATTACACCAACTCATTTGGAACCACAGGCCAAGATGAAGTAGACTCATGGCCAGGGACTAAAACTGTATAGTGTTGAACTAAAAGAACAACTTGAATCACGGTGTTGTATAGCAGATATGGTAGTATTTCTTCTTTTATATCCGTATCAGTAAACACGTGAGACTCCATATGGCAACCCACACAGCTGACTCACTAGTCTCATTTATTACTGAGGCATATTGCAAGCAGGTGTTGGTGTTCAAAACTTTTGTCCACATACAGCAATACATGGTTTGGTTAGACTATTTAATGGTAGCTGTACTTAAAAAACAATATTTAAAAATCTTGTCTGTGTGTGTAAATTTTGTTCCCTTTTACTTTCACAGAAATTAACCTACTATTTTAGTAAGAAGAAATGAAAATCAACCTAGTGGAGTTTTTCAAAAAGTTTCTTCTGAAGCTCCTGATAGCAGTAATTTGGCTGCCACAACAAGGAAAAGAATAAAATATGTAAACTGACAGTTCAAGTGAGAGTTTTTGATTCTCACCGCATTGGCAAGAGTATATTTCTTTATGCTTGCAGATCCCCACAGATTGTGTAGTTCTTTTTCTTTGTTTACTAGATAGGCAAAGCTGAAAGCTAGATTCATTTTCTGAATAGATGGATTTTTTCCAGGTTCAGTTGGAAACTTTCTTATCTTGGAAAGCCTTTATCAGTTTCAAGAGCTGTTCATATTGCTGAAGCAGGAATCTTTCTTCAAGTGACTAAAATGGCAATATTCTGTTTGTTATTAAGGAAATGAATGTGATTTACATTGACATTTTTGTACTTGCTACATTTCGATGTTGTTAAAGTACAAGTATTTTAACTGACAAAATAGCTGTAGCTCTTTGTTTTTTCTGTATAAAATAAAAATCTATAGACACATTTTCACAACAGAAGTCTTCATTTCTCAGCTGATGATTTTCCCAGGTAAAAAAGCAGGACAAACAAGAGTAAGTGTTCCTTAAGGAGGGGCAATGGCACCAGGAGCAGCATATCGATACCTCCACCTCAGACCTAGCTGTTTAAATGTATTTGAGCTAGACAGAATCCTGAAGTTATAGTAAAGCTGTGTAACATTCAAAATAGCTGTTCAGGCAGGCAGAAGTGACGGGGAGGAAAGCGAGTTAAAAAAACTCTGAATATCATTGTTGTATATATATCTGCAATGGTTGTTTTTGTGACTCTTACCAACAATATTAGCATTCTAAAATATTCGGGAAGACCCACTTCTGTAATGCTTTTGCACCCATCTCTACCTCATTTTTTCTCCTTTTCCCAGCATCCAAAATATACAGACAGATTACAGAGTTAATAGTGCTTTTTTGGAGAGCTGATGAGCCTGCATTAGAACACTTGCAAATCTATTCATGGATTCCTTATCCATGATTCATGGAAGTAAACTCTTGCTCAAAATATGAATACTTTATTCATAAATAAAGTGATATGAGATGGAGAGAAAATAAATTGTTTTGGTTTATTAAAACTCCAGGTGGCACAGTGTAGCTGTCTACAAATACATTTCAGAGGCATAGTGTGTGCTGTACGCATGAGAGAGATTGTTATTCTAAAAACAGTGTGTGTTAATTCAGCATGGATTTTCTGGTGGGAAGCATGGGGTTTTTATTATTGTTATGGAAACCTGGAGCCTCTTAATCTAGCTACAGGCCTAGCTAGACTTGTCTTTGCTTCAGCTGCACCTAGACTGCACCAGGATCAGACCTGAGTTAAGTGTTATGTTGTCTCACATCCCAGATGATAGCTCTTCATCAGAAGAGGATGGCTGTACCCAAACTGCTATCAGGAACAGCTAACTTGAGCTTTGCGTGCATCTAACTGCTCCTGAGGGACAGCTAGTTTCATGGTGCAAAACTATGCCAAGGAAGGTACCAATAATTAAGAGATCTATCAATAATTCACAATTTACTAGCAATTAATGATTTACCAGTAAATAGTGATGACTATGGACAGTCCCACTTTCATACTCAAGCCCAAGCACCGGTTCTGCTCTCAGCAGTGGTACAAGGCAGGAGGAGCAGGCTGCAGCTCTGTAGAAGCAGAGGCTGCTCTGAAATGATCAGGAGCTACAGCAAGCTCTGACACAACCAGCAGGCCATAGAATAGAATCACAGAATCATTTTCATTGAAGAGACCTTTAAGATCATCAACTTCAACTGTTAACATAGCACTGCCAAGTCCAACACTGAACCATGTCCATAAGTACTATATCTACATGTCTTTTAAATACCTCCAGAGATAGTGACTTAACCACTTCACTGGGCAGCCTGTTCCAATGTCTGACAACCGTTTCGGTGAAGAAATTTTTCCTAATATCCAATCTAAACCTCCTCTGGCACAACTTGAGGCCATTTCCTCTTCCTGCTCCTCATAAGACTTGTTCTTTAGACCCCTCGCTGGCTTTATTGCCCTCTTGTGTGCCTCCCAGCACCACCACTGCTGTGCTGATGCAGCCCACTGGGGGCTGGTATGGCAGGTGCTCCCTGGGGAAGCTTGAGTGCCCTGTTTGCCCAGGCCTAACAGCTAAAAGCAATGCTCAATTGGTGATATTACAACAGTGCCTGTTGTTGTTTGCTGCCTAAATAGCATACAACAGGGAGGATCTGAATAACCTCTTTGGCACAATAATATTTTCTAATAATAGTGTTGTTTTAGCTGTCATAATATAAACACAAATGCAAGAAAGGCTGTAGGGGGAATATCTATTATTATGCCAGCTGCTACAGTTGAAAAAGAATAGCTGGAATGCAGAAGCTGCCCTTGATCAGTAGATTTCAATTATTTCACAGAATCCTAGTGAATCTGGATGTGCAAACAATATCACCTGTCCATTATTTTAATTTCATGTTACTATAGCTAATGCAAAGGGGAAATTCTCAAAATTTTTCCTCACCAAAAAAAAAGGCTTTAAAATTATATCATCTGGTTTGAATACCCTACAGAAACACTGTCTTTTCCCAAAATAAACAAAGCAGAAAACACCTGTTTTGAAATAAAACAAATATTAGTAATACCAGATTAAAATGCTTCTTTTGTTGATTGTTTTGACAAAGGTTGAAGGGGCTGGTAACCAAAAACAGTACTGAAAATGGAAAAAGATCTTGCAGTTATCAAGTAAAATACCTTTTTCAGGGCCTTTTAGAGGGTTTTTTTCCCCCCACTTTTAATACTGCGCTCACTTTGGCTCTGTTCTTGACCCATTGTGTCTTTTTAAACCATGTTGTGCTTTGCATCTCATGTGTGCTATTCAGCACTATGTGAACATTTCCCAACTTCCCAAAGCAATTTCCACTTTAAGCATATTTCATGAACATTAATGTTATTTCACAAAACTACTTTAATGTTTTGACTTTGATTTTCCAGGCAAGTTTTTTTTTTTTCTTTTGCAGTTTTTTTCTCCACTGCTTTTAAGCTCTAATGAAGTATCACCCTGGCATTTTTTTTCTTAATTTGAGAATTAATAGATTGGCAGAAGGATCAGAAGTACTAATTTTATACATTTTCTAAAAAGCTTACTCCTTTGTGATGCTGACTTAATTAAACTGGGATTATTCTCTACTTCCTTGGAATCTCATTTGAGGTATATCAAAAAAACAAACAATCTTAGTACAAGTAAAATGGGTCACCAAACCATTGCAAATCCCTCCATTTGGCCTTTATCTGTTTTGTGTTGAGTATTTCCTGTGATCTGCTAAATAACTTCATTTTCCATAGCATTCAAAAGGAACTGAAGATGCTCCCCATTTTGCTGGACTGATCATTTCTTTGTGAGTCTCTGCCACTCTCACTGAACCACATTAATGACATTCTGGCTGGGGATCTGAACCTACATTTGCCAATTATTTTGTACTAACAAGATATTTCTAGGCTACTTATAACTTGTTAAACATCTATTTAGAAAAGAAAGGAAGAGCTAAATTCTGAAGTCTAGCAGCCTAAAATGATTCATGTACTTCCTTAACATAAATCAATGTTTTGGAAAAGAGAGGATGGGCTTCAACACACACCAGCAGTCAGACAATTAAACAAAGCAGATGTCCAATGACACTTCGCATTTAGCCTGAGAATTTATGGTAGCTATCCTGCTTTTAGCAAAATAAAATCATAGAATCATAGAATGGTTAGAGTTGGAAGGGACCTTAAAGATCATGGAGTTCCAAGCCTCCTGTCATGTGCAGGGACACCTCCCACTAGAGCAGGTTGCTCAAAGCCCCATCCAGCCTGGTCTTGAACACTTCCAGGGGTGGAGCATCCACAATCTCTCTGGGCAACCTCTTCCAGTGCTTCACTACCGTCACAGTAAAGAATTTCTCTCTAGTATCTAATCTAAATTTCCCCTCTTTCTGTTTAAAACCATTACCCTCATCCTATTGCTCCACTCCCTGATAAAGAGTCCCTCCCCATCTCTCCTGTAGGCCCCCTTCACGTACTGGAAGGTCGCTATAAGGTCTCCCCGGAGCCTTCTCTTCTCCAAGCTAGCCAACCCAGCTCTCTCAGTCTGTCTTCATAGGAGAGGTACTCCAGCCCTCTGATCATTTTTGTGGCCCTCCACTGGACTCTTTCCAACAGGTCCATGTCCTTCCTGTGTTGAGGACTTCAAAGCTGGACACAGAACTCCAGGTGGGGTCTCATGAGAGCAGAACAGAGGGGTAGAATCACCTCCCGCAACCTGCTAGCCACACTTCTTTTGATGCAGCCCAGGATGCAGCTGGAATTAAAAAAAGGAAATGAAGAAACAATACCCCTGTGCATACATATGCATTTATTCATAGGTTTGTGTAGATTATATAAAATAAATCTTTCTGGGGATATGGACCAGGGAACTCATTTTCCTTTGCTGTTTGTCCACAATGGCATTACACATTATTAAATACATTTCAGACACTTCAGTGTCTGAGTATATTCACACGATCAAAATATAGTAATATGGCGAGGTTGCCTCAGGAAATATATATTCAGGTAAATTCTTTCAGCAGTATTCAAGAAGATATAATTCCATCAAAATCTTTACTAGGAATATTGTATAAACTATTGTGACTTTCAGATCTGGCATTAATGTACCTGAAAATATTATACTTCAGATTGAATAAGCTTCTGCTAAAAGACATTTGCTGTGCAAAAATGTAACATAAATGCATGATAGATGCTTATTTCTCTCCCATTGTGTAATAATATAAAAATCCCATATTTTTATTTGTAGTTTTTTAATTTTTAATGCTAAGACAAATAGGGACACAAATACTAATACTAATACAAGTAAAGTAGGAACAAATAATATGTATGCGAATATACTATTATGCATGTTATACTGTATTCTTATTATTCATGTACTGATGCATTACCTGAACAGATTACAGAAATCTCCTTGAGAGGGCTCAAACAAGACATGATATACTTCCAGTATATCATCTGCGGCTCAAACAAGACATGATATACTTCCAGTAGTTTTTGGCATATGGGATAACATCTGCAAAGAAAATCCCTAACAACCAAATAAGCATAGTCCTTCCTCATAGATATAGCTTAGGTTTGGGAACATAAAGGTCTTTTCTCATCATATGAAGATAAATCAGAAGAAAATGCAAATCAAGCAGTTACTAATGCATTCATACCACTTTACTATAGGGATTTCACTTAGGCAACGGTGCATTTTGTTTCTCCATTGCCTATCCAAGAACTTACTGTGACTGCAATCCTGAAACATTTTTTCACAGCATCCTAATTTGCTCTGGTGAGGTCTTTACTGCCTTCCATTAACTATAAATGGAGCTGTGGGTAACTACATTCTTGCCTTAGGGATCTATGTTAGGTGCCACAAGCAGGTGGAATGACTCAGATCAAAATAGTCAAGTACATGAAACAGGTAGCACGTGTTGAGATTTCTGAGAATATGACATATATAACGCACTTATACATCACTTTTGGGGAGCATCAAAAGCAGACAGGCAAGCAGATTAGTCCACTGGGGTCACACAAACTTTTTGCAAGTGATAGAGAATAAGGCAGAGACCGGAGCAGTAGGATGAAAGTGTCACAAGAGTGAATTTATCCACCAAACGCTGCAGTGCCAGAGCAAGTATTAAAATGGTAGAATTGACGTCAATATGGGAGGAAGAAAAGCAAATATCAGAATGTTGCAGAACGTGTCTGAACACCTGAGGAAATGTTTAGTATGATTACTTTAGTTAATTTTGAAGTGGGAAGAAGTTACAAATTCTGAGAGGACACACAGCCCACATTGATCGAAGACCATGACTAGTGTAGGAGCACAATCCGCAACAGAGGACTCCTTCACAACTGCAGTCAGGAAGGAGCTGGCACGAACATTCAGAGGAGATGCCAGCAGCGACTGGCAAGCAATTGCATGCTCTAACCTTTCAGCACTGTCCTCACCAGTCAGTAGACGTGAATATCAAAGGCAACTCTTCAAGTCGCATGTTAAGGCAATAATACCTAGGACTGAGCTTCCTACACAAGTGGTATGTTTATAGAAGTGGTATTTTATCAGTGCAATTTGAAGACTATATCGTGCAAATCAATTAGGCAAACAGCATTACTTGCTATATAACATACCTACTTCAATGCTACATTTTCTTTGTGAATTAGCAGCTCCAGGATACAACGTGCAGTTAAGAATACTATGACTGGATTCACTTTGAGACTGTGAAGAGTTAACCCCTTCTGTTGACTTTAGGCATGATTTCTTTTTCCTAGTATTGATTGGGCTGGTATTTGATTTTTCTACTTCCAAAAATTTTGCTGTTTGCATTTCAGCAGGCAATATTTTCACCCTCTCTGCATTGCCTACTCTCCCCCACCCCCCACTCCCAGCAAGAGGCTAATTAAGAAATCACTGTTTACAGGGAACTTAGGTATAAATCTGCCTTTAGGGAAGTATCTTCAGGAAAACAAGTAGAATACATAAAAGTGTTCCACCATCAAATAAATGAGTTGCCACTAAAAATAAGCTATTTAACATTTTTTTAGAAGTTCTGTGTCCACTCTTTCCTGCTGCCAACCGCTATTTCAAATATGAATATTGGAAACAGAAATCTTTTGTAAGTGTTGACTTTCCCCTAGCCACATTCATTTAACTGATACTGGGACCTGTGTGCTGTCAATAGCAGGAATCATGCCCCAAAGCTGTCCTTTTACCTTTGCCAAAAGCTTCGTGTATCAGATGTTTTAGCACTGGGCGCTGCCTAAAGACCTGATCTCGATTTCCCTTGGTGTGGTCTTTTGTTTTTGCTGCTCCTGCCAAGTGTAATACACAAGTGTCTTGGAGGACTGGAAGGACCAGGGGTCTGTGGTGAGCTTGAAGGAGCTGCTTGGCTATGGACTGTTGTTATGGTTGGACTCAATGATCTTGGTCTTTTCCAACCTTAATGATTCTATGATTCTATGACAGAGATGTCAGGGGAGGCTTGGTGCCCTGAGGGACCCAATATTCTCATTTCCTGCCGTGAACCTCCTCAGTTTTCACAGCAGCTTTCCATCCTGTACAAACACTTCTCAAAATCTCCCTTTTTCCTTTCAGCCAGCCTTTGCCATTGCCCGCTCCCTTCAACTCTATGCCTCGTCTGCCACCACAGATTTGTATTTCATTTCCAAGAAGAGGAGAGAAAAGCTTATTTTGCCTTCATGTTGGGGGAAGCAAAACTCAGCTTTGTCTCACGATGCTGAAAGCAGCTTTTTGCAGGCTTTGAAATTAAAAGTAATTGATCTGAATCTTGAGTAATTACGTCAAGGTTTAGTCTAAAATAAACATTTTTAAGCAGACGAGACACGAGTAGAGGATGAAAGGTTAAAAAAAAAGGATAATTCATCTTGATTGAAGAAAACACCAATAATTTTAAAATAACTTCAGTAGACAGGTTAAAGCTCTTTCTTGGATGTTTCAGGTGCCATTTGACTGTTAAATAACAAATGCAAGTTTCAGGGATATCAAATTTTTCAAAGAATAATTTGTTACTTAAAAATATATAAGCAGGCTTTCCTGAAACATCAAGGTAAAGGTCTTCACATTCTGAAAAATTTCCTGGAGCAGAAATACTATGTCACTGAAGGAAAATCTCAGCTTTCAAAATATATATATGGTCTCACTTTTGCAATATCCAGGTTTAATGATCCTAGATTAAATCAATGATTGTATACAATCTGACCTAACAGCTCTTTCAAAGGTTCTGCTAGTGTAGAAAGAAAATCTTGGGACTGAAATCCAAGAAATCAATAGAGAAATGACAAATAATTTCAAAGGGAAAAATACTTCCTCTTAGGAGTCAGTCTTTTTGGAAGGTTTATGACTTATTTTGTGGGAGCAAGTATCCATTCCTTTGACAGTGCCTATAGAGTTCTTTGTTATCTCAAAAAAAAGTTCTATGATTTTGAGAGACACATAAAAAAACCCTCAAAATTCTAGTAGAGTAGGAAAACTAGCGGTATAATAATGTTGGCTTAGGTCTCAGTAAGTATAACCTGATTCAGATAAATTGAGTTAATAGCAGCTGTGAACTTTTCTGGAATTATTCTGTGCCTGTGCTTGTGTAATTGGGAGCAGGAATCAAACCTCAGCTGCACAGCATCGTGAGTATTAGCAACACTCGAGACAACCCACCTGGCATCTTTCTGCCACATCTGCATACAAGGAGGTTACATCTGTTTTTTAAAGGTGATTAGGGGATGACATTTACATTATATCCGTTGTTCTGTCCTTCCCACCTTTCCACAAGTGAAGAAGTTTTTCCATGGTGTTACACCAATTTATCCTTACGTCTCATTGCCAACAATCCAATGCCTTTGCACTTCAAAGGTTTAACTTTGAAGGTTACCAAGTAACCTTTTTCAGTGTTGAGTTGCATATAAAAATCTATCAGGTTTCTTTCTTACAAAAAAACCTTTTTTTTCCTATTCAATTATAATACATATTAGCTTTTTCAGTCTTCCCCATTAAGCGTTACCTGCAAACTCTTCACTTTACAGTTCTTTCCTAGGTCCTTATCAGAGGTTGTTTCAAAACAGTTTCTTTCCTGTGAGCTTAAAATGATATGGGTGAATATAGTATAACTCCAGTAGTAGGGAACTTCTGGAGGGATAAAAGAATACTGCTGTATTTCTGTATTTGCATCTGTCTTTTATGTGCATGCCATGTTAAGCATGTCTTTAAACAGAAATGAATAACAATTCAGATTTTGCAACTGATTCTCTTCAATTGGATGGTTAAAGCATTAAACAGTTAGAGTGACATCCACAAATAAAAGTTCACTCTCTGTCAAGAGATTCAGCTCACCGACCTTCAGTCTTCTAACATTAGTAACCTCGGTATAACGTATACACTGATAAGCCATTGATTATAGAAAAAGTCGAGATGGAGCTACAGTGATTCATGCTATTTACCTAATGTGTCATCTAAGGATGCTTCCTTGTTTTCTTGTCGGTCTTGTGTTATGCTCATGGCTCATACTCAAATGTGCAACTTTTGTCCAGCTGAAAGTGAGCTGGAGACTGTTCTAAATATCAAGCCTTTTAGTATCTGCCTGCTCTTAGGCCCATTTTAGGCACTACGGTTCCTAAGAACAGGAATGGGAGAAATTATGCCTTTTCTAGTAGACTTGTAGCAGCTACGTTGCTGCAAGATGAATTGTAAATGACAGCAGCAAGAACATGAGCAGAGGAATGTCATTCCTAACACAGGCACCAGAAATTGAGTCACGTGTGTGTTTACTACCGAAAACTTTCACCACTTAGCTGGTTTGGGGCTTCTCTTTAAAAGATGGGCAATGGCAAGATGTCAACAGCATTAGTAGCAGTCCCTCTGTCTACTAACCTGCATTGACAGAAACCTTTAAAGATCATCTAGTCCAACCCCCTTGCCATGGGAAGGGACATCTTTAACCAGATCTTGAACGTTTCCAGAAATGGGGCATGCACAACTTCTCTGGGCCATCTGTTCCAGCCTCTCACCACCCTCATCGTAAAAAATGTCATTCTTATGTCTAATTTAAATCTACTGCCTTTCAGTTTTAAACCATTTCTCTTGTCCTGTCACTATAGATGTTGGTAAAAAGTCTCTCTTCCTTTTTCTTATAAGTCTCCTCTAAGTATTGAAAGGCTGCAGAACGGTCTCCCCGGAGCCTTCTCTTCTCCAGGCTGAACAACCTCAGCTCTCTCAGCCTTTCTTCATAGGAGAGGTGCTCCAGCCCTCTGATCATTTTTGTGGCCCCCCCTCTGGACCCATTCTAAAAGGTCTATGTCTTTCCTGTACTGGGAACACCAGGACTGGATGCAGTAAGCATTTAAGCTTAAATAAAACCTCACTTTTGGGTCAGTTGCACTGTCTATATCTGGTGTGACTCTAGACTTTTAGCTCTTTTGGTAAGGATAATGAGATATGGGATGGACTGTCAAATGCTCTGTCATTAAATGTCGTCAGGACACAACTATATGGCATGAGCTGGCTCCGAAAATTCAAGCCTGAATTTAAAAACAGTTACCAAAAATACTTTGTGGTGCTATATAGTGCCACAGCTTTAGTGTTTTTCGAGCATGGAACTTGCTTACCCTGTCCTATGGAGCAGGAAGACAGTAGAGAGCCCTCAGGGCCTGCATTTTGCTCACAAACCTTAGAGGTGAATGAAACTTCTATGGAAGGAATGCAGAAAAGTACTTGACCATGGGGTGGATGGATCTGGCTTCAGATCTTGACACAGATTGCAGAGATTTTCCAGTTAATGATGTGTCAGAAATAGAGCAAGAACTGTGATGGGAGGAGAATAAGGGGATAAGGATATTCATTGCAATACCCCAAACAACTAAGGAAAATTCAGTGGTGGGTTTTTTTTATGTCCTCACCTTCTCAAATAGGTATGCTGGAACATTTAAATGGTTCTGACTGATTATTTTCAAGTTACACTATCAAATTCTTACAGCTACTGCAGATGATGACTAAAGCCTTAAAAAAGATGAAATGACAGATTCTCCATTTTCTTTTTAGTAGGAAAACTGAACAGCACAAAGTAGATCTATATCTAGCTCATTTTTAATTTTTTCTTTTTTCGTTTTGAACAGGCTTTTAATAGGCCCTTTGTTTATTGAGGATATCATTGTCTCTACCAGTGAGAAGATTTATAAAAACCCCACATCATTAACTGAATTCCTGTAGGTGTCAGCACCCTGTGATGTGTGAATGCTGAGCTGCAAAATGCATCCCATGAGCACCAGAAAAGTACATTCTTTCAGGTTCTTTTGCCCTTGTTACCCACCTTGTTCAGATTCATGTTTCTTGCACTGTGAGACCAGGTTCCCTGGGGCAGGTGTTGACCTCTTCCTAGCAAAGCATAAGCAAGTCATTCATTGCAAATGAAGTGAAAGGAGCATCTTTTTCCTTTCTTGTGGGATTATTTTTACTTAAGAGGAAGACAACACAGAAGTATCTACATTCTTTGAATCAAAAAATAACTGTCATTCTGTACTTGCCTTAAACAGAAACAGACTGGAATCAAGAAGAAAAATTAAACTGTTCTCCTCACACGTTTTTTAACAATCTCCCAAAACAAGCCATTCATTTTGGTATTTCCACCAACAGAACTCCCAGCATTCTTCTAAAAAATGCTTAGGGTGCGGCTTCTCACATTTTTTCATTACCGCAGAGACAAATCTAGTCCCCATGCAAAGTCTGGGAAATAGCGTGCTAACCGACAAGCCAGGTTATCGCCAGTTGCAAAGTGTAATATTTTCATCCTGTTCTTTCTGTGATGGCAGTTTTTCCCCAAAAGCATTTTTGAAACTATTAAATTCTCATTTGGATATGTCTAGGCATGAAGGGAAGGAATTTTACCTTACCTGCCAGTATTCTTTCACAGTCTGTGCAGCATTTGAAATTCTAGCAAAATAGGGTAAGACACACCTCTGGTAAGCTTCAGACGGTTCCAGCAGAGCTGGACTTCTGGGAAAACCAGGGGGCAGCGCATTGTAGCATCTTCATCTGGCAGTGGAGCACTGGGCTGTAGGCATGCTGCTCTTAGATCCCTACCAAAGAGACATGGAGCAGGCCAAGGAATCATGGGAATATAAACCAGGGAATAATCATGCTCTGTTCCTTCTGCCCTTTGTTTTAATCCAACTTCAAACGCCTTCCTTGTGCCTTTCCTTGTGACAAAGTTTGAATGGAAAAATGAAAGCCTCAGGAAAGTCTCTCTGAAGTAGAGATGCATCAGTAATGACACAGTTTACTCACTACCTACGGCTCTGCTTAGAGTCCCCACATAGCTTTACAGAGTCTTCTGTGTGTTCTTTAAAGATTATGGATTTCTTTTAGCAAAATCTTACTTTGAATTACAAACAGCCTCCCTTTCTCTGTTACTACTGATGTTACCTTCAATGTTGCATGAATAGTTCAGTAAAAGGCCTGTCAGCCTGATGTCGGTACCGGGAAAGATCATGGAGAGGATCATCTTGGGAGAGGGCAGGCAAGGGACCAGGGCCAGCCAGCATGGGTTTATGAAAGGGAGGTCCTGCTTAAACCACCTGATCTCTTTCTATGATCATGTGACCCGCTTTCTCGATGAGGGGAAGGCTGTGGATGTTGTCTACCTGGACTTTGGTAAGGCCTTTGACACCGTCCCCCACCGCGTTCTCCTGGAGAAGCTAGCGAATCATGGTATAGACAAGTGTACTCTTCACTGGGTAAAAAACTGGCTGGATGGCCATGCCCAGAGAGTTGTGATTAATGAGGCAAAACCTGGCTGGTGACTGGTCACCAGTAGTGTCCCTCAGGGCTCAGTTTTGGGGCCAGTCTTGTTTAATATCTTTATTGATGATCTAGACAAGGGGATTGAATGCACCCTCAGCAAGTTCGCAGATGACACCAAACTAGGTGGGAGTGTTGATCTGGTTGAGGGTCGGAAGGCTCTAGAGAGGGATCTGGACAGACTGGATGAATGGGCCAAGGCCAATGGGATGAGGTTTAATAAGGCCAAGTGCTGGGTCCTGCATTTTGATCACAACAACCCCAGGTAATGCTACAGGTTTGGAGAAGAGTGGCTGGAAAGTTGCCCAGCAGAAAAAGACCTAGGAGTGTTGGTGGACAGGTGGCTGAACATGAGCTAGCAGTGTACCCAGGTGGCCAAGAAGGCATCCTGGCCTGTATCAGGAATAGCGTGGCCAGCAGGAGTAGGGAAATCATCGTGCCTCTGTACTGGGCACTGGTGAGGCCTCACCTCGAGTGCTGTGTTCAGTTCTGGACCCCTCACTACAGGAAGGACATTGAGCTGCTGGAGCATGTCCAGAGGAGAGCCACCAAGCTGGTGAGGGGTCTAGAGAACAAGTCATACGAGGAGAGGCTGAGGGAACTGGGCATGTTTAGTTTGGAGAAGAGGAGGCTGAGGGGAGATGCCATTGCCCTCTGCAACTACCTGAAAGAAAGTTGTAGAGAAGTGGGTGTTGGCCTCTTTTCCCGAGCGAATAATGACCAGAGGAAATGGTCTGAAGTTGCGGCAGGGGAGGTTTAGATTAGATCTTAGGAAGAATTACTTTAGTGAGAGAGTGGTCAGGCACTGGAACAGCCTGCCCAGGGAGGTGGTGGAGTCACCATCCCTGGAGGTATTTAAGAAACGTGTAGGTGTGGCTCTTCAGGGCATGCTCTAGTGCCCGAGGTTATTGGTTTGTGACTGGGTGTGATGTGGTGGGGTGTTGTGGTTTGTAGTGGGGGTTTTTTTGTGTGTTTTTTGTTTGTTTGTTTTTTTAAGGTTGGACTCGATGATCTCAGAGGTCCCTTCCAACCATGGTAATTCTGTGATTCTGTGATTCTGTAAAAGACTGAAGGCATGCTCCTGCTCCTTCTTTCAGCTGCTTCTGAGCACTAACTAGCATTGCAGCTCATGATGTATATGGGCATCAAGTGCTATGACACGTGATGTCTTTGAATCTTAGGAATGTTAATGCAGCTGGGAAAAATGACACATAGGACCTCATCTTTGACAGCATATGACATTGCGTTATATGATAAAATAATTCAGAAGGAAGTGGTTTCAGGCCTTTAGCCAAAGATTCTGCAGTTAAATCAATTTATGTTATATCTGTTTTATGTTTTTACTTTTCAGGAAGTGGTTTCAGGCCTTTAGCCAAAGATTCTGCAGTTAAATCAATTTATATCTGTTTTATGTTTTTACTTTTTTGAGAGTATATCTAATATAGATGGTAGTTTATCCTTGGATACTGATATCAACACAGTGACTGTAGAAATTATTGGTGTTCTTTACCTCCAGTACTCTGCACAAACAAACTTTTTTTACTGCTAAGAAAAGCACACATAGTGACAAAAATATCACTTACTTTGAGTTAATCTCACTACGTATTCAGTTAAATTGAAATTATTTTCTAGAAAAAAATCCAGTTAGTTGCAAGTGAAAACTGAATAGGAAGTGAATTTAAGTGATGTCAGCACTCTGTACTGCTAAATTGGTTTTAATTCAAAGAGACAGGCAGTACTTTCAATTAATCTTTTCCATATCAAATAATGGTGACATTTAGAATTCTATTAAATACCTTCAGAAAGCATGCATTTCCAGAAATACTGAACTCTGCCACTCTGTAATTAACAACAATATAGATATAGGCAGAAACTCAAACTCTCCAATTAAACAACCATTACATTTTAATGCACCCTGTGGATAGTGGGCGACTGGTGTTGTTGTGCATCTTTATTTTAGAAGGGCTTTGGAAGTTATCACATGACATTCTTATAAACAATCAAGGGAAATACTGTTCAGATTAAACAAGAGTAATATGAACATTAAACTGATGGAAAACTTTTTTAGGAAAGAATTAACTGTGGCTCATTGTCAGAGTGAAAAGATGTTTATTGTGTGATATCACAAAAGTCTATCCAAGGCTCTGCAATATTTTCACTCATGACAGTGGAAGAAAGAGCATCTTTATTAAATTTTCAGATGTTATGAAAGTCTAGGTGTGCAAATACTTTGGAAGATAAGATAAAATTTCCAAACAAATTGACCTGTTGTAGTAGTATGCTTAAGTAAAATATAACTCAGTAGGAAGAAAGAATTGTATTTAGGCAGGGACAAACTATTATACAAATGCAAAACAATAGGTTCTGCAGAAAAGGACCTGAGGGTTATTATGGGCTGCAAAATGAACATTTGCCAACATTTATTGCAGTATTGTGAAGAAAGAGTTTCTCAGTTGGAACATACAAGCCACAATGGAATACAAACTATTTTCTAAAAGCGTTTTCACCTTCCTTCCTTTCACCTTCCTTTTCACTATTTCTTCCCTTCTAACTACTTTGAGCACCAAGCCAAAGAAACAGAATAATTCAGATCAGAAGGGATCCAGATGGAGTTTTTTATCCACTTGGCCTTCCACTATTCTGAGTCCAACGTGGTGTGATTTTAGGAATGGGCATGATCCGAACAGGTCAAGGGCATATTGATAATTATCCAGATGCAACAACAAGCTATTTCTCACTCACTCCCCCTGCAGTGGGATAGGGAAGAGAGTAAAAAGGGCAAAAGTGAGAATAATGTGTGTGTCGAGGTAAAGACAGTTTAATAAGTGAAGGAAAAGGAATGGGGAAAAAAAAAAACAAACCTACCTCACAAAACAAGTGATGCAATGGCAATCATTCACCACCTCCCACCAGCAGATCCATACCCAGCCAGTCTCTGAGCAATGGCTACTTCAGAAATACTCCCTGCCCTACACCCACTCAGTTTTATTGCTGAGCACGACACCATATGGTATGGGATACACCTTTGGTCAGTTGGGGTCAGCTGTCCCAGCAGTGTCACCTACCAGCCTCTTGCCCACGCTCAGCCTGCTTGCTGGGGGGACAGAGTGATAGACATAGAAAGCATTAACATTGTGCAGGCATTGTTGAGCAATATCTAAAACACTGGTGTGTTATCAACACTTTTGTTCAATACATTTGCTGCTATGAAGGAAGTTAACTTCATCCCAGCCAGACTTGGTACAACAATTTACACAAATATATTCAGGAGATATTTTACTTTTAGCTGTGCTTTCTTTGGGGTGCAAATATAGATGATACCATCCCTCTGGGTGCACTTACACGGCAAATGGAAACAGACTGAAAGCAAGCCATAAAGTCACATGTGAGCTTGGCTCACAGTTAAGCCCTCTTGCATCCAAAAAAGATGACGACTGCACCCAAACTTATGGGAAATATTCCTTGCATAAGTTATCTCCAGAGCTATGCCCAGGCATCATCTGGAACTGTAGTAGATGGGAAAGACCAAAATCATTAACAGGAACCATGTTAGGAATTAAATAGCATGAATAGTCATCAACTAGGCCTTTTACTTATTTATATGGACACATCTTCAAAGTTTCTCCCAAACTGTTCTCCTATAAATATAGTGCATTGAAGCAGAGATTTCCATATTGTGTCCTCTTTTGATAAAAATTAAGTGGGTTGATTAGTTGTCCTTTTATCAAAAGGAAAGTCTTTACCTTAGTAGTATGACAAATTCTTCAGTGGTGACACGGAGTAAAATCCAGAATAAATTATTCATTCGGAAAAAGAAGAAGGAAAAAAAACCCAAACTATTGCTATTCACTGATATGGGAGACAAAGTATAAGTTTTTTATATGTTCCTGAAAATGCTTGCACAGAAGCAAACAGCACAGCCCAGAACCCTTCTAATGGAATATCTGCAGCTCTGTCTACAGACAGAGAAGTTCCATCTACAGAAGAAGTCCCATTGATGCATCTGATATGAGATGATAACTATCCAATGGTTGTTTAAGTGTCTTTTTTTTTTTAATTCAGCCTTTTTTGGTAACTTTTTGGGAGGAATTAAATGTGAATCTGCTCTAACTATTTTATCCATTGTGTACTTTTTTTTTTCAGATGGTTCTGTTTGATGAGAGACATTCACACTGCCAATGTTTCTTAATGTCCTAACTCCACATACTGAATAGGACAATCGATACAGTATGCAGGAAAAAAATAATACACAGTACAATCTAAAATTAGAACTTTCCTTCTTTAGCAAGTTAAATAAATATATATTTAAATTGGGAACACTTAGACTATTTAAATATTTCTGACACATATCAAAGAATGAGTTTACCACCCTCTGTATTAATCTGGCACATAAGTACATGCCACCAGTTTTCACTGACTACTTTCATCTCCAAAATCTGTTTTCTATGATTAACATTCAGAACTTCATGTTAATAATACATGACAGATTAATTAATGTAATTTCATCTGTAACTTGCTGTATTTTGTCTATTTATATTTTACAGAGAAAAAAAGTAATTTTGCATATACTCTGCTAAGCCTCGTCGTAAATTAAAGCTTTCTATTTCCTTTGGATTTCATCTCTAGCTCATTTTAGGTCTTCTTATCTGCTCACTTAATAAGTGGTCAGTTACCAGGAACCAGCACACAAATGAATTAAATTGATATATATCATTATTTAAATGGAGCTTACTTATTTTAAAGGTAAAAAGACTGTGTACTGTAGCCCGCCTGTTAGCTACACCAATAATACAACTGAATGTTAGGAGCAATGCTCCTTAACTCTAAATTTCCTGTTATTTTATCTTGGACTTGATATTGTCTAGAGAAAATACCATTTAGCTACTTTCCTACATTGTTTCTCCCTTTTTTAAAATCTCTTTTTCTGTAACATGACTTTAACAAAGAAAGAAATGTTAAGCTTCTTTGAAAATGTTTGATTCCTTGAAAGCAAAAGTTACTCAAGTTCCCTGTGGATCTAAAAGTGCACTTAATTAGTCTGACCACATAATTTCTCAAATAAAATCATTATTCTTATAGTGTAAATGAAGGTCAGCTTGCAATTCACTAAGATTTTCTATCTCAGAATTTCAGTTATGTCTGTTTGCAATTTTTTCTTTGCATGGGCTTGCAGACGATGCTGAATTAAAAAATGCATGTAGTTTAAATAACCATTGTCAAAAATAGGTGAAAAAAGGATTGTGACTTCCTTTGTGTACAATACTTTCTAAAATATTTGCTACATGCAATTATGTGAGATACAGTTCAAATCACTTGCCAAGCAGGGTCAGTCACAAACCCTGTTATTGTTTTTCATTTAGGGCACAGAAAGCCATAGAAACCATTGTATATAGTTAGGAACTTTTGAAAAACAATTTATGAAAAACTGAAATGATCATGTTATAGGTCCTTTAGTGTGAATTTAAATACAGTTGTCTTATATCCCCTAATCACAAATTCCCATGTTTCTTAAGTGAACAACTTGTGGCTTATTAGTAGAAATCTGAGAAATTATTTCCATTATGTCAGGTTTTTAAGATTTTAACTCATTCTTTGCACTTTAAAACTTGTTGGAAATATAAAGTTTTCTTTGTTGCTATCAAATATGTTTGAAAAACATAATTAAAAAAACGTAACTATTCACAAGCAGTGGCATTCTATTTAACAGGTTAATGATCAGATTTATCACTGCAGCATACATATTAGTACATAGAAACCAGTGCACATATTGGTGTTGTAATACAGTAACTGCATTGATTTGTTTCATCTCCATTCCAGTGGACATCAGTGGGTTAGGCAATTTATTAGAAAAGAATAAAAATATGTTGATTCCCCAAAGAGTTTGTCCTTTATACTTCTAGAGATAAAGCTATAACTTTTCTCAGTGTACACTTTTCTGAGAATCCATGCATTATTTACAGGAAATACCTTTTCTTTGTACTGCATCAGGATGCAGCTGTTATTAAAAACCACCTGCCCTCTCCCTGTGGGGAGAGAGGATTACAGCAGCAGAATTCATAGGATCTACATCTGAACTAGTGGCTTCACAGAAAGCACAGTGAGGTGTTGTATGAACACTAAGATTGACCTAATCACCTGAAGCTCATGGTAGGATTAGCAATAGAGGACAGTTAAAACACAAACGTGAAAATAAGCACAAGGAAAGCACAAAGGTAAGAGAGAAAAGGATAATAAACCTGTGATATGTTCTGGTCGCCTGGGCTAGCTCGGAGCTTTGCTTGAGGAGTAGTTTAAACAATTCCTGGAAAAAAAATCTCCACTCAGTTACATCTGTATTAGTAAATAAAACTTTATAGGTCCTGATTAGAAGATGAATATCAAGGCATTTTAAAGGCAAGTGGGTCTTCCTCCATTTCCTTCCAAGAAAAAAAGTTATTGTTCATCCAACTTGTTGAGAACAGCCTGTGGTGTATTCTCTTCTTCTAATCACTCCTAGACTCCATCTGGAAAAGTGGATTAAAACCATCCCAGTGTGTGCTAGCCATGACTGAAGACAGTTAGCCGTACGTCAGTGATCAAACCTGTGCTCTTGGTCTGTGTAAGCTGTTGCTATAAATGAAGCTTGAGAGAACATGTAAAGAAAGTGTTGGAAATAGCTGTGAGGTAAAGGTAGAAAGGTTTTCAGTACAGGGGCAATTTATGACACCGAATGGGGAAAATAATCTGTTTCAGATACTTAGGCTTATTAGTACCTTGGTATTTTGCATGTGTTCATGGTTTCACATAAAGTAGATCAAACAATTCAAGGCACTACCTACTTTTCGTTTTTTTTTCCTATGATAACTTGATCTTAGCCCCTAACAATATACAACACACTATGTTCCCAGAAAAGAACACAAGGCCATCTGTGTTGCTATAATAAGACAGTTCAGGGTCCATCAATCTCATCCACTTTACCTGTCATCTGTCTCCACTGGCTAGTAGTAGCTGCTTAGGTAAGGATTTACAAAAACAAGAAGAATACAGTGATCATTGATCATTTCCTGGAATAGTTTCCTAGTTCTTGTCGGTCTGCAACTCAGGGATTTCTTGAGCCAGAAGTAGTTGCTTTTGGTATTTAGCAAAACACTAATACACTTTCATTTTGACATCTCCGTGCCACTGCTTAGATGTGAGCTAGATGTCTAAACTTTAATTATAGTTAATGGACTGACATATATTTAATGAACTGTCTAGTCAAGGCAGTCAATAGAACCTCAAGAGAGTTTCAGTTCATGCTAAAGTAAACATCCAGAGTTCAGATGCATGACCATGAATGCCTGGTGTCATTTGAAGTACCCAAGTATAAAGTTGGTATTAATTATATATTAGTTAACTATATGTCAGTTCATTAGTTATAACTAACTATAACTATAGCTAACTCACCAACTCTGGTCAAGAAAAGAAAGATCTCTTTCAGGTTCAACATATACCTGCAAGTTTCTAGGGTGTCTGAAACGACATTCAATACCGAAGTTAAAATAGTTGAACCTTTTTTATTTAATAGTTGCTGGACTTTGCTGCAGCAGGTTTACCAAGTTCCTTCTTGAACTTCAGTAATAAATACATGAAACCCACAACATCTTGTGGCATGGTACTCCGCACAGCTCATGTGTGTTTTGTGTGAGGATATGCTTCATTATTTATTTTTTTTGTTTCTGTTTCATCTTACTATGTTTTGCATCTAACAATTGCTCTCTTTGTTTCATTCTCTTGGATTCCTTTTTTTAGCAGGAAGATTGAATAATTGTTTTTTATTAAATTAATCATGACTTTTTAGACTGCCTTATTATCTAGTGACCTTTCCAGCTAGTAAGACTCCATGCTGATACCTTATTATCTAGTGACCTTTCCAGCTAGTAGGACTCCATGCTGATGTCATGTAGATTTTCCTAGATGCAATTTTTTGATAAACTTTGAAACACATCTTGCAGGTTCAATTACAACTTTCCAAACAACTTAGTCGCCCAAAAACTCTGTTCATTCAGTATTGGCCAATTTCCATTTGCTTGATTTTTGAGGCTTTATTCTCTTGCCAAATTCTAACTGTCTTGGGATCTTTTACTTTTCGAGACAGTCTTCTACGTTGTCTCATGCACTGTCTACTGTCTGTCTTGAATGAAGTAACTTTCCTTTTAAGCACACATTTAAGTGCTTTTCTGAAATGATGCCCAAATTGTTAGTGTTCTCAACCAACATGTTTTCTTGTTATAATTTTATTCTATTAGTTTATTTGTTTTAATAATTATAATTTAATAATTATATATGTATGTACATATATACATGAAAATACATATCTCCATATATACATATATACGTATATATCACACAGATATCCATATGCATGGATACATACATACTTATATATATCTATATACATATAGATAAACAAGTAGGTAGGCAGGTAGATTAGTAGGTAGGTACAAAAATTCTCATTATCAAGAGAGACAGAGAGGCTTTGTTTATTAAATCTGGGTATTTTTTAATTCACCTTCCTCTGTAGCATAAAAATTTGGAGAATTTTAAGGGCCTTTCAAAAGAATCACAGAGGCACAGAATTGTAGGGGTTGGAAGGGATCTTTGGAGATCATCTAGTTCAACCTCCCCTGCCAGAGCAGGTTCACCTAGGGCAGGCTGGACAGGAATGCATCCAGGCGGGTTTTGAATATCTCCAAAGGAGACTCCACCACCTCTCTGGGCAGCCTGTTCCAATACTCTGCCACTCTCAAAGTAAAGATGTTTTTCCTCATGTTGAGATGGAATTTCCCATGTTCCAGTTTGTGTCCGTTGCCCTTTGTCCTGTCACCAGCCACCACTGAGAAGACTTGTACCCCATCCCCTTGACACCTGCCCTGTAGGTATTTATAAGCATTGATAAGATCCCCTTTCAGTCTTCTCTTCTCCAGGCTAAACAGACCCCGATCTCTCTCCCTTTCCTCATAAGAGAGGTGCTCCAGTCCCTTGATCATCTTTGTAGCCATCTGCTGGATTCTCTTCAGTAGTTCCCTGTCTTTCTTGAACTGGGGAGCCCAGTAGTGTTTACAATGAGGCAGAAAACACAGCTATACCTTAAAAATGTAACTTGATTGGCATTTTGTACCAAAAATTTTCAGAAAAAAGTACATCAAAGTGTAATGAATAGGTCCTCTAATTTGAAATGAGATATTATTTTGACCAAAGATGAATATACTTCTCACCTAACATTCTGTTTGTTGTAGCACTGAAACCAATACTTTCACATAAATGTCTAAATTTACCTGGAGAACTGTACTTGTCTTGAACTGCAAATATTTTGTTTTAAATTTCTACAGGCAAACTGGATTCATTCTGTTGTGTAACATTAATTGAGAGTAAAAATAGTTTTCATATGTCTAACAAGAGATTAAAAAACAATAAATCATAGAAGCTTTGCACAGCTGTAAAAAATCCTTTGCTGCATATAAAAAAACCTGTCTTCAATGTTCATTCTGAATATTTTTTTCTTAGATGACATAGAAATGGGATCAGCCATATTTTTAAAGAGTACCTTCAGGAAATGAGAATAGAAAGTTGGCAGCAACAGCTTGAAATATTTGATAACTAGTAGAGGTTCCTCCACTCGAGAACATGAATGGGACAGAATAAGAAGTATAGAGACTCTCAGGACAGAAAAGACTGATTCAAAAATAGTATACTTTTCCAAAACTCTAACCAAGTATTCTAGGCCACAGAGCATATAAAAAGCTCAATTCGGGAGTTCTTCCAGTATCCTATTTCTCCTATCTCCTGAATAATAAAACAATAACAATAAGAAAACCCACACCAACTTAAGCATGCTTTCATTATAAGTACACAAGTTTACTTTCATGAAAGTGTTGTGTACTTTTCATTCTCACCAGAGATGAAGTTATATTATTGCGAGCAGTACGTCAAAACACAATAAATCTTTGAACACTTATTATTACTGTTCCATGAATGTGAACTAGAGTGTAGAGAAAGAAGTTTTCTGCAGCATTATTTTTTTCCAATTCCCCATTTGGGACAATCTTTGTCTTTTTTCATTCCTATAGTCTTAGAGATCAGGTAAATGTATGACTCCATCATTCCAAAAGCAATGGAAAAGGAAGCTGCATTGATTAACTTACCTCAATGGCTAATAATGAAAGAAAACGCTTTTGTGATTCTGGGTTTTGTGCAGAGTTGTCATCACATCTACCCATTGCTGCTGTGTGGTTTGTTGGAGTTCTTATTTAATCTCTGCATTAAAATATGTTTTAGATTCTGTATACTTACATTTAATATCTCCTTAGTTTAAAAAGTCATCAATTTTTTCTGGAATGTTTTCAGGTTATGAATCTTCTCAGAAACTGTGAATTTTTTCTGGAATGTTTTCAGGTTATGAATATTCTCAGAAACTGTGAGACAAAGAGAATTTGTCCCTGTCATTTCATTATTATTTTTAAGATGCTATGGCCTTGGTAGTCTGTTGCTCTATGGGATTTAGCTAGAACAGTATTGCTCCGTTGACTGTTTTACAATTTTGTTCCTGAGGGAAATGCAATCATAACCTGGTTTCTTCTGAACATGCTGATATTTCAGCCTGTGACTTGTTTACAGGATAGGCTGACCAGTTAGGAAGATGAAAAACCACTACTACTCTTTCTGGAACAATATCATTCAGTATAACAGGGGAAAGGATAGTTTGTACATGAGAAGTTACTATTTTTTATATTAATGCATGTATCACAACATGACTTTTGAAAAGCAATGTAAAAACAATATAACAATTAAAATGGGCATGAAAATAACTCCTTCGTTTTCTGAAACATACACATCTAAATTGTTTTATTTATTATTTAAGAAATTAAGTATTCCTGTAAGCTGTAATGAGGAACAGAAACAAGGTGATTTATTTACAGAAACCTGTTCTCAGTGATCATTTTATGGGAGATTTAGGCCTATCATATTTATTGCTCTCTGAGAAAAGTGGTTTAAGATTTTCCATGTTGCCTTCATTGTGACAAAATTGTTCTCCATGATAAATGTTATTTATATGAATGAAAATAGAAACTGAATCACTGGTATTTTCATGATGGTTTAGAAGAGACACAGAACAACAGCCTACTGGTTACGGCTCTGTATGGGCTGATGGGTGCTAAGCTTCAAGTCTCTGTTGCATTTGGGACAGATAATTGAAATTGGGTGTTCCTCTTTTCAAGTAATCTACCTACCTATATTTATCCTGCATTGATGCCTTTGCTACTTTTTGTGGAATAAAACCACAAAGCATAGAATCATAGAAATATTTAGGTTGGAAAAGACCCTTAAGAATTCAACAATTAACCTAACACAGCCCAAATCACTACTAAGCCACGTCCCTAAGCACCACACCATTTCTCCAAGGATGCAAAAGACCCTTAAGAATTCAACAATTAACCTGACACAGCCCAAATCACTACTAAGCTATGTCCCTAAGCACCACACCATTTAAATATCTCCAAGGATGGTGACTCAACCACTTCCCTCGGCAGCCTGTTCCAATGCTTGAAAACCCTTTGATGAAGATATTTTTCCTTATATCCGATCTAAACTTCCCTTGGCACAACTCGAGGCAGTTTCCTCTTGTCCTATTGCCTGTGACTTGGTAGAACAAACTGACACTCACCTTGCTACAGCCTCCTTTCAAATAGTTTTAGAGAGCAATAAGGTCTCCCCTCAGCCGCCTTTTCTCCAGGCTAAATAAACACATATAAGACTTGTGCTCTGGACCCCTCACTAGCTTTGTTGCCCTTCTCTGGACACACTCCAGCACCTCAATGTCTTTCTTGTAGTGAGAGGCCCAAAACTGAACACAGTATTTGAGGTGGGGCCTCACCAGTGCCGAGTACAGGGGGACGATCACTTCCCTAGTCCTGCTGGCCACACTCTTCCTAACACAGTCCGGGATGCTGTTGGTCTTCTTGGCCACCTGGGCAGGCACACTGCTGGCTTATATTCATCCGGCTGTGAAGGAACACTTTTAGGTCTTTTTCCTCTGGACAGCTTTCCAGCCGCTCTTCCCCAAGCCTGTAATGCTGCATGGAATTGTTGTGACCTGAGTGCAGGACTCAGCACCTGGCCTTGTTGAACCTCATACCATTGGCCTTGGCCCATGGATCCAGCCCGTCCAGATCCCAAAGACTTTTTTCTTTCTTTCACAGAACAGTAAGAAAACAATGTTAAGGTTGGAATTCTTTTTAAACAAAAGAATATTCTGTTTGTAGAGACTGTTCTACATTTTTTTGTCCACCTTGAGCGTATAGCCAGATTTTTAAAGGCATTTAGATGCCTGAACTCTGTTATGCCTATGGGAGAGAGTTATTGCGTACTTTATAAACCTATTCTTAGATTTCTTTTTTCCTAAAGTAACAGACTCAGTTGGACAGCTATGAGCAATTACTCCTTGCTGAGTTTAGAAAAAGGCTCTTGTCCAATTTCTGCAGTTTGCAGAGAGTTTCCAATCCATGCTTTCTGTCACTATTACAGGCATATTCAAACTGGGATGCAGTTTTTTCAGGCAGATTGGTGTCATTGATTGTCACCTTCTAAAGGTATACAGGGAACTGTTACAAAAGGCACATAATACAGGAGGAGATTTATTCTAAGTGCTATAAAATAACTTCCAAATTCCAAATATGATCTGACATATAAGTGTTTCGGATTCCTCATGCTTGTCAGGCACATCTGACAAACTGGTCTGATCAATATTACTGCAAATATACTTTTCCTTGTTTTTTCTGAGCATGTTTCATTATTAAAAATAAACTCGAATTAGTTTGTTAACAACGTAAACTCTAGATACACTTTTGTGGTAAGCTGATTACTTATTTAGGATAGGTAATATTACTTATCCTTGCAACAATGAACAATTGTAACTGAATTTGGGCAGAGAGAAAAAAAAAGAATTATGGCAACTTGAACTTAAAAAACTCTGGCTGGATAATAATGTTATTGTCTATACCCATAAACTAAATGTGTATAGGACTCTCAAATAGAACTAAAGTCCACTGACACGGAAAATGTTTTTGCCCTCCAAGACAGAGTGGTTATATCCAAAATTACCATTTCCTTCCACATCTCTTCTTCATACTACATTACAGTCTGTGACTGGAAGGGGGTTTGGGAAGTTCTGGTGACCTCAGGGCAAAAATTACCAGAGGCCATTTTGACAATATAGGGATTGCAAATGATCTCTTTTCAGCAGCTCAGAACACTCCCTCACAGTGCTTAACTAGTAACAATGATGTAATAAAAGATCCAAATCAATTCTCTAGAAGCAACTTTGATTCTTACATTTTACTTTTTTTTCAACTGTTTGACTTTTCAGTAAGTTAATAATGCTCTAATTCATTTTTGCTCTTATGCTTTTTGCAAATTTTTGTCAAAAAAATAAACTGGAAGAAACTACCCCGGAATATAAAGAAATCCCATACCTTTTTTCCTCATTTTTCATACAGCTACTTACATTGACTATCAGCAGGTCTTGAAGTTTCAGATTAACTGCAAAACCTCTGCTGTTTGAACTAAAAGATAACAACATGAGAAGAAAATCAAGAAATTCTCTCCAGCAGCAGTTAGACAATCCTACTGTCTCTCCAATTCCAGAAGATAATTCTTCTTTCTAGTGCAAGTTTTGGTACACATTTAACCCAATGGTAATTGATTTTGTTTGATCTCTCTTTTCAATCATTTCCAGTCAGTTTCAAAAATTAACACCTTTAATGTACCTCCCTTTCAGTTTCCGCACCTTGAACTTTTCCTTTCTAGCTTCATGTCAAAGTCAATTCGCCCCACCAGCTGATCTATACCCTTTCATCAGATTTCCACTCTATCACTGTTTGTTCAGCTACTTTCTTCATTCACAAGTCTGATTTTCCTGTCAGTCCCACCACCTCCCTTGTCACTTTCTTCTTTTTAACTGAATGCCTTTTTCCAGGCAAATAGTTTCCAGTCTTCCCTGTATTTCCTTCAAGCTGGAAGTTCTTCCTACCCTCCCCTAGTTTCACAGACTTGGTATCAGTTAATGCCTTTAACCAGTCAGTTCCCTTCTCTGTGCTGTCTGATGCAAGCACTGTTATACAGGGAAGACCAGTCTTGTTTTCACTGCTGGTATTCAGACTATGGTATGAATTCCAGCTCAGCCCAGGACATCTAAGAATAGTAGTTTTGGAAAAAAGTCTAGAGGAAAGGTTTGAACTTGCACCCATGTTAAGCAGAAAACATGGTTAGTTATCTGTAATGGTGCAGGCAGAATTTAGTAATAATGAGGAGAACCTGAAGAGAATGGATTCTTCAGAAATTTTAAGTCACAAAATCAACTTTATAACAAATAAGCATACTCAAAAATTATGTTATTTGGCATAGTTAAAGATTTGCAGTGGAAAAGTAAAAGACATTGCAAGTCACTAAAATTGTAGTTTTTCAACCATTAAAACCTCTTCTTAGCAAACCTTGACTGATGATCCCACAAGAGCAGATGTAAATGCAAAAGATGTAGAAGTTTGGGAATGAATGTGCTTTTTCTTTAGTTTCTCTTTCAGCATTGAAGCATTATAACTGAACATTTCCAAATAAATAATTGAATTGGGATTAATTCTACAGCCAGAGCTTAGGACTTTTGAGCCTAAATAACTCAATTTTGGCAAGAATGACACTTGTCATCATTAATGGAAGGTCTAGAAAACCTTAATTACAGGGGATATTGCCAACAGCAGTAAACATCTGATAGCAGAAAATATTAAGTTCCTTTCAAGACATGTTACTACTCAGGAATTATTCAGGATACACACTCTTATTCAATATGTATTCAAGAAAGATATTTTTACTCAGTTTTAATAAGTATGTGACATCTGTTGTCTCAATAAAGGACTTCTGTTAAACTTGAAAGGTCTTATACACTAAAATCAGCACACACTTCTAGAAAAATAGTGTGCAAGACAGTGGAAAATGAAATAACTTTTACCCCCTGCAGAGATTAAATTTATAGGAAATACTGAAGAAAATACTATAAACACAGGTTTGACCTGTATGTAGAAGCAATTGGAGCAGAAATAAAATGAGACCCTCTAATGCTCACTGTACTCCTACCAGTCCCACTATCCACTGTTCCTGATACACACGGTATTTTTGCATACACTATGCAAGGACAAAGCGGGAAGTAAATCAGTTACTGTAATATACGCATGACAATTTGCTTCAAAAAAAAAGAAGAAACGTATATTTCTTGTGCAGGTATAAAATTCAAAAGAACTACAAAACTGCCAAAGAACCTGTAATGAAGTGTAGATTAAAGAGCCCAGTCTTGTTCTTACAACATATGTTCTGAACTCTCATGAGATAAGATTGTATGCGCACATGATAGGAAATGTACTCATGAAAACAAGGAGATTGAAAGCACCTGCAAAAGAAGTGTTCTCTTTATGTTCTGAAAGGTACAAGCTGCAGAAGGGGGTGAAAGTAACGTTAATGTACCATATGAGCTGCAGAGTTGGACTGACTCATAAGCATCCATTATCCAGTTGTCTACAACTGAAAGTCACTTTGACTGAAGGTCATTATGACCAAGATATATGGTCTAAAGGTCCAAGACCTCAAAAGGTCTTGGAATTTCTTTTGGTAAAAGCAGTGCCAACTCCATCAAATACCAGCTTATTTTGATTAGCGCTAAAAATAAAGGACTCATTTCAGACATCTCATTATTTTTCAGACCTTTTGGGTAGGATTAATTTCAATTACAGATGGAAGGATCTGCCAGTCCTTAATTATTGTGCCTAAACACATGCACTCATGTATTTCTGTGCTAACTAGATACAATATAGCTGCCCAGGTGTCAGTAACATGTACATCAGAATGTCATTTTTCATTTTATTATCATCACACATCACTTAGGAAGAGGCAACAAAACCTGAGTTTCTCACTAATATCAGTGGTTTGTCCTCATAACTGTAACTGTGCGATGTGTGATCAGCAACTAATCATAAACTATAGACATAGAAAAATAATATATAAATACATTAAAATCCAAGAATGAGAAAAATATGAGCTAAAAAAGATATGAAAGATAATAACTTTGTTATGTGTGAAACACTAGACATTCAGTGTCCTCTTGTCCACACTTCCAAATGGATATAAGTGAACATCTTCAAATTATTACACAATCTGTGAAATGAAGAAAAATAGGAACCCACCTCATCTCTTTCAGACAACCAGTGCATTATTTTCTCTCATTACTTTGTGGGTGTTTCATTGACATCCATCACCACCCCATTTATGAAAGCCAGGATAGCAGGCAGGAAGACAATCAAAAGAACTGCACATTCTCCCAGACAGATACTGGACCTAGTAGTCAGTCTTGGAAGAAATTTAGAAACATTTTGCTTCTGATAAATGTTCACTTGGATATGCACCTGCGTGAGACATTTCAACTTAATTGTCATTTGATGAAATTGCTTTGCCCACAGGCAAAGAGGAATCCCAAATATAAAATAGTCATGTCAAAGAGCAGGAATATCTATGATGTCCATAAACACTGATAACCAGACACTGACCATGCAGAAAATGCATGTTAAATACAAATATTTTCATGCCATTTCAAATCAATTTTGGTTAACATCAGAGTGCAGAACATCTAGAGTGGGACTACTTTATGCCTATATTGATAGGTACGTAGCATCTTCCAAAGTATACAAGGGTATCCGAGATATGAGGTTGATAGTTACAATACAGATCTTATAAGAAGTCACCATTCTTCTAGACAGACAATAAGCAGCTAAGCAGGATACCTGACAGTTCCTGAAATAGCCCTTAGCATCTGTGTGTAGGCAACTGGATCACACAGTGTGTGTCTACATTCAGGAGATGAGTGCTGCTGCTATTTTACCAGACAAGTGATTTCACAGCTGGGACACACAGAACATCAGAAAGGCCCTAGGGACTTGTTCATTCCCCAGGGGGATTCATCCCTTACCCTAGTTTCTCCCCTGCTGTGTAATTCTACATGCCAGGAACTTTTTACTGTATTATGTGAAAGGCCTCCCTCTGTAGCTTGTTGGTCCATGCATCAAGGCCTCTATTGCAAAAGCACAAGAGGAATGCAGAAATCCATATTCTGTTCAGTACCGTTCTGAGCTCCATTCAGAATGCATGTCCCATCAGCTCCATCACCATTCCTTCTAACTGCAACAGGCTGCTTAGAAAATTTAAGGTGCTGCTTATGAAATCAGAATACTCACTTGGGAAATGGCAGAGAGTGAGTGCACAAGCAGATGTACTAGGAAAAAAAAAAAAGGAAAAAAAACCACAAACCAAACTAAAGAACACCTAGCAATGAATCACAGGGAAATTAAGTACATCTGGAGCAGATATAAAAGCATGTATAAATCTAAAGTATGTATCATGTCCAAGCTCAAATGGATGAATCACCAAACGGATTGCTTAAAAGCACTAAGATTAGTATATTTGTTCAGGAATTTGAAGAGCTGAAAACTTCCACTGCTAGAGAGGTCTGGCAGAAAGGTACATGGTACTCTTTGGCACCAAGGTATCAGAGCAGACAGACTGATAGCAAAAGCTTGAATTAATTTCTGAAGATCCTATTCATGTAAAATATTCTTATCCCAAACCAACTTCACTTGGCAACAACCCTTTGCTCTGAACTATTTTTTCCCTTTGTTCAGCCCCAGATGTGCTCTCAGATATGTTTTTGAATTAGAGTTTCCTTCTTATCTAGGTACTTTGCTTTACTTCTGCATATGCTGACACTTCATTTCTTCTTGTTACATTGAATGACCAGCATGATCGAAAGATCATGCTGCCTCTACAAGTCTGAGAGATGATAAAAAAATCTCTTATGCACTGAGAAAAAATGCTTCGAGATTCTTTGGCTACCAGTAAATTCAACAGTAATCAGGAACATTTTCAGGCAGTGGAATTCAGAGATCAGTATTGTTAAATGTTTTGAACAGTAGAATCATAGAATGGTTTTGGTTGGAAGAGACCATAATCGAGTTCCAAACCCCTGCCATGGCAGGGACACCTCCCACTAGAGCAGGTTGCTCAAACCCCATCCAGCCTGGCCTTGAACACTTCTCTTCTCACAACATGTCTGGGCAACCTGTTCCAGTGCCTCACCAGCCTCACAGTAAAGAGTTTCTTCCTGATATCTATTCTAAATCCCCCGTCTTCCAGTTTGAAGGCATTACCCCTCATCCTATTACTGCATGTTCTTGTAAAAAGTCCCTCAGCTTTCTCATAGGTTCCCTTCATATACTGGAAGGTTTCTATAAGATGTCCCTGGAGCCTCCCCTTCTCCAGGCTGAACGACCTCAACTCTCTCAGCCTGTCTTCATAGGAGAGCTGTTCCAGCCCTCTGATCTTCTTTGTGGCCCTCCTCTGGACCCACTCCAACAGGTCCATGTCCTTCTTCTGCTGAGGACTCCAAAACTGGACACAGTACTCCCGGTGGGGTCTCACGAGACATGAGTAAAGGGGCAGAATCACCTCTCTTGACTTGCTGGCCATGCTTCTTCTGATGCAGCCCAGGATATGGTTGGCCTACTGGGCTGCGAGCTGCGAGCTCATGTTGAGCTTCTCATCAACCAACATGCCCAAGTCCTTCTCCTCAGGACTGCTCTCAATCTATTCACCATTGCTCAAGAGACACCACAAGGTGGTGTATCTCATACAGCACCATTAATGCAACATATAGTTGATACCAAACACATCTTGATGAGGTATGTATTCCAAAAAACTTTACAAACATGCTCTCAGCCTGTCATTAGTGCAGATGCTTGAATGACTTGGAGCAGAACCAGTCTGCTCTGGAGCCCTATGACCTGTACCAAGTCAGCGCTAATAAGGCCAGCTGGATGTAAGTTCACCACTCGCAGAGCCACTTAGGCAGCTCAACGTTAGTTCTGGAAATGGAAGCATGGACATGCTCCAGGAGGCTTGGCAGAAGCCAGCTTCAGTCCAAGGCAACTTACTGGTCTGTGCCAGTAGCTGCACTAGCACGCACCCAGGCCCCAACAGACCTCAAGCAGACATGGTTTCCGTTGGTCACCCTGCCTGACCCACACACCCTTTCTGGGGAAGCAAAACTCCACCAAATATTATCAGATGCAAAATATGTGGGCCGAAATTGGAAGATTTAGCCTCAAACTGAAATGCATCTTTTACAGTGAGAGATAGTGCTGTGACAGACTGTGGAGCAGAACTTTACCCTTGAAGTCAAGACTGACTGGATGCCACAAGTGTATAGGTAGTGTGGAGGGACTGTGGATTTCTGAGGGCAATCAGCTGGTCATGGCTCACTGCCTGCTCTGCTCACAGTCCAAGAATCCCAGCGTGTCTACTGCCTATCACCACTTGAGAGAGGCCAATGTAAAGAGCTGGCCCCTGTTTCTTGGGAAGATGTATCCAGGAGCAGCATCAGCCTTTACCCTTCCTATCTTGGCACCAGCTCAGGATTTCAAGGCAATTTCCCCATTTTCTGTCTGAACTTCAGCAAGTCCTATATGTGACTCTGTCTGTGGCACCTCATCCTTAGGGAAAGAAAATTCAGTTACCCCCCTGAAAAAAAATTATGACTACAGTCTCACCCATGCCCACAGGTCTCTTCCATGACACAGGAAATTTCTGCATTTCCAGCACAACACACCCAATCCAGTGCCTGCGAGTTTTCTAGGAATGTTTGGTACAGGCTGAACGTGTTCTGTCCATTCTTGCTCTCTGGAAATGATGTAGATAGTACTGGGCTTCTTTGCAGCTGAACACATCTTCCACCTTATTTTTTGTCTGTTAGAGGACCTTCTGTTGGAAGTTTGTCCACCTTAGCCTCCAATGCCTGCAGTTTATTCAGAAATTGTTTATAAAAAACAGTGGACTGTGGCCAAGGCTCCAAGGCAAATATACCATGCAGACATCCCTTTATTATTGATTGTAAAGGTGCCTTCAATGTCCAAGTACTTGAAAGCCT
Organism: Calidris pugnax; assembly: GCF_001431845.1. Classification (NCBI taxonomy): domain Eukaryota; kingdom Metazoa; phylum Chordata; class Aves; order Charadriiformes; family Scolopacidae; genus Calidris; species Calidris pugnax. The sequence continues at coordinate 1,037,751 of NW_015090999.1, read as the reverse complement.
ATCTTCTTAAAAACAAACAAACAAACAAAACCAAACCCAAAAACCCACCACAAAAAAAAAAACCCTAAAACACCACCAAACAACCCAAATTAAAAAAAAAAAAAAAACAAAAACAAAAAAACAAAACACCACCAAAACCCCCAAATTTAAAAAGTAGCCGTTTTCTAACTGGAAAAATTATGACTTTTGTATTTCATTTGGAGGTGGGTTTACGTCCAGTTTCACTTAGTATTGAAACAAATGTAAAAAACTTTCCCCAAATATATTTATCTTTTTAGCAGGTATATAATTAGTCTAATGTACATGTATACTCCCAGAAGGCAAGGTATAAATAGATTTACACAACTACCTGGATTAAATATTAGAAATCCCTCTTGCCCCCAGTATGCTTTTCCAGATGCTCTGACATAATTACATTCAGCTGAAGAATCTATAGTTGTTCTGTTGGCTAAATTGGTTTATTGCATACTTTGAAATCATTGAATATTATTCCTGTTTCTTCCTCTGTGTGAATCCTTGATTTTGTATTATTCCGTGCCAGAAACAAATTGAAATAGATGTGCTGAACACATGGATATGGAGCAGTTTGCCCAGTGATAATTGCTTCATGACAGTTTTCTATTCTTCCAGTTCTTCTCCCTCCGGGATAGTTTGGTGGTTTGGATAGCATTAGCAAGAGAGAGACAAAGTATTGTCTCAAGCTAGATGTTATTACTGCAGACTTGATAAAATCTAAACATTTTTGAAACAATGGTTCTCTGAATAATTAAGTGGATTATGAAAACCTCAAAATATTACTAATTTTTACTACACTTCACATTTTTTAAAAGACCATAAAAAGATTTCCAGTCTTGGAGAGAAGTCAACTTTGTACTGCAATTGAAACTATTTCAAGAACAGGAGATATTCAGGGCAAAGGTTCTTTTTAATACATTATTTTTCAGCATTGTCAATTCATAAATAATTACATAAATGTTACATATAAATAAAAGTTTTCCTAAAAGTAACTTTTCAGCTTTTATTGACATCTAATAGAAATATTGTAGTCAGGAAATCATCTTGTTTAGATTTCAATACAAGACAAAAAGCAATCAGTCTCTAAATAAATAAATAAATAAATAGAGACCAGATGTTAATAATTCTTGCACATCAGCTAGTCACTGCTGTGTAAACCAAAAATAAATTTTGGCAGGAAACTATGAAATCTATTTAATACAGAAAGGTTTTTTTAAAAAATTACTTGAAAAAAAGAGTTTTCACTAAGCTGTATTTTGGCAGCTTCATTGCAAGTCTGCTTGTCTAGAGAGCTGATGAGACAACTCTCTAGATGAGATGAGAATTCTAGATGAGAATTCTTCAAGTGTCATGTTTGCTCTAGGTTTAGATCTCATTCTGTAGATGAAGGGGTCATTTAAAAAAAATGAAAGTCTTTACAAATAGCACTGAAATACTTCTGCTGTAAAGTTTCCATCAGTAGTATTTGTCTTACAATTTGACATGAAATGAGAACTTGGTTCAAGTTTCATCAGGTAATGTGAGAAATTCATTATCCCTTATAGATTTAAATTACTCAGATTTAATAGAATGGAGAGTTATACATTACATTATGGTACTTCTTAATTACAGTGAATCCACAATGAAAGGTATTAGTTTTAATACTACTTTGGTTTACTAAAAATTATTTCCAAAACAAAAAATACTCCAAGAAAAATGTCCATCTTATTATATTTTATGATATCATACATATATTTTATTTTAATTGAACTATTTATCTTAGTAATTTGTTGGTGTCTGTTAAGAACTGGAGCAGAGCATTACTTCTATAACACTGAAATATAGCAACATATATGTATGGAGATGTCTCAGGCTGAAACCTATAACAACACTGTGCACATATTGTTATGTGTATTAGAAGAACATAAATCAGAATACATCTTATAACATTTTGCAGTACAGTATTTTTAAAATGGAGAGGACCTATTCCTATGGATAAAGAAAGAATCAAAATAGTAAAATATTTCATACTTTAATAATTTATAACAAGAATACTTAGATGTTGACTTTCTAGCTTTTTTTACAGTGAGAAGATTATATATTTCCTTGTTTTCTTCCCTTTGTTTACAGAGTTTATAAGAAAGTTAATACAATAACTAAAGATACGTAGAAAACTGTACGGTGCAGAGAAATGGCTTCATAATTAAGACTTTTAAATGTTAATATTTCCATAGTTACAGAAGGGTAGATGTTAAAAGTATATATCCTGGCACAAAAATATATATGCTACTGATGTAACTTGTACTAAATATCTGCATTAAAAATTTTTAAATTTACTATATTTCTGCCCCATGGAAAACTTACAATTTTGCTTAGGAAAGGAATGACAGTGCACCTCACCAGAGAGTAATTAGATACTTCTTTTAACAGAAAGCTTTGCTAAATTATCATTTTCACACTTAATGCCTGGAGGAAAACAGAATATCACTGACCTTGTAAATCTAGTCTTGCCATCACTGGTAAATACGAAGTGGATATAACAAATCTTACTGGCACATGCTCTGCTTTCCTTGACTTTCTGTAGATGCAGAGTGAGTACTGGGCTAGTTTTTTTGGTTATGCAAATGTTATGCAAAAATGTTGGAGGTAGTACGTCCATAAATGCTTGTACCATTTCTCTATAGGGACAGTGTTGTAGGGGGCAGCCATAATTAAACCAAGTGATATGACCATAAACAAACAAGGTAATAATGCAAACCTTTCAACTTTTCAATGTATACCATCCTTAATATTAATCTTGACTTTACATAAACATGCCTAACTTGACAACTGTAGGCTTTGTTTTTGTTTGCCTTTTTTTTTTTTTTTTTTTTTTTAAATTTTTCCAAGCACGTTTCTGAAACGTATTTTAAGATGAAAAAGGTTGGGGTTTTTTTGTGTGTTTGATTTCGTTTTTTTTTTGTTTTGTGCTTTTTTTTTTTTTTTTTTTTTTTTAAATAGGAAGATGGTTCCCTCTTTCTCTTACAAAATTCATGGAAATATATCTGGGAACTCTTAAGTAATTGCGTATTTACAATAATGAAACTCCTTAAGCCAAATTATGAACTTCAGTTGCAATTCAATTTGAGCCAAATATTTCAGAAAACCTGAGCCAGATTGTAAATCACACCGGTATGCTGAGACCATAGTATAATGGAAACAATGGGAAAAAATAATAATAAAAAGAAAAATCACATACCTTCTGTTATACAACCTGGAAGTTTGGTCCAGGAGATGCAGTTTTGGGTAGATGGCTTTTTTGCTTCATACCCACTCCACAGGGCAAAAAAGCTGAGCACAGTCTAGCTGTAGTTTCAATACTGTTATTGAACATTTAGACCATGAACTACTTAAAAATACTTCTTTAAAAAATAGATATACAACAGTTACACAATAGACATGGAGGATGGCTACTCATATTTAATCATCTGTTTCTCAGGTTCTTAGCACCAATAAGAACCTGCAGAAATCACCTACGCTCCCAGAAGTACAATATCTTTCTGGGGAAAGAATTTGCACAGAGGAACACTTTGAAAAATGTCATCTGAATACAAATCATTGCGAAGAGATTAGGTACAGAATTTCTAGTGCCTAAGTTGTGCTTGGGGACTTGGCTATGGCAGTGCTGAGTGCAGTGCTTCAGGTAAGTGTCTGTCAGCATTCAGCTAGTAAAGGCTTATTTTCAGGAATTTATCTCTGTAGAACTTATGAATTAATTTTTACACAAAAGTGCTCCTGACATAAATAGTGTCTCATTACAGGAATTATTTTAATTTATTTTTAATTTTGCATTGCTTTGAAAGATGAATGTCATTTGCAAATTATAAAAGTTCAATAAAATATGTCAAAGCAAGTAAACATCAGCATTTTATGGTAAGCATTGAGTATTTGAAATTTCTGCATTGATTTCAATTTAAAAAACCCCAACAAAACTCACAACTGTTTCAAAGTGCTCCAAGAATTAAAAATCAACCCTATGAGCTCAAGACAAGATCATCAGGTCAGGCTATGCTGTTTGTGAGCACTTATATCTGATTTCATATAATTAGAGGGTTTTCAGTTGGAGAGATAATGTGGAAGTCTGGCTAATAAGTATTAATTCCAGTTCAGGAGGATTTCAATCTGCACATAGATCTGCAGCCAAACAGATTCCATTTTGGTCATTTAGTCAGATGTTGTGCATAATGCAGGCCACTGAATCTCACCAGCTTCACACTGTATTAAGATATTCACACATATTCTAGATGTGTCATCTAAAAATATGCTTGGGAATGTATAATTATTTAGATCTGTGTATCTTCATTTTCCTGTTTATGATTTTTTTTCATGCCAGAAAAAATTTTGAATCAGATTGACTAACTGTCCCTAACATGCTACTTTGAGTATTACAGTTCAAGTGTAAAACAATAGGCACTTTTAAATATCACATAGTCTTCTTCCAAAAAGTCAAAATAAAATGCATATGTAATGCTTTTATCTTGAATTTTCTATGCATGAGATTTTAAAAAATCTATTTTACTGATGCATTTTAAAAGAATGCTAAGGTTGCAATTCACTGAATATAGAAGTGGAAGATTTTTTTTTCTGACATTCAGAATCAAATCTGTCCTTAAAGACCCAATTGTTTAACAATGCTTAATCATACTTCCTTAGGATTTTAATTGATATAAAGTATAAAATGCATTAGTTATCCACTGCCTATTTATAAATCAGACCACCTGTGTGTAGAAAACTGTTGTATCATCTCCTTTATTTATGCTTTCATGGTCCATATGCAGGGAAAGCCACTAAAAATAGTTTGCATCTGGAGGGTTGATCACTGTGACAATAAAAGAATTAAACAGCAAGATAACTCTCTGCTTTTGGTAATGCCTAGTGATACAGAGGATCTATTTTGTTCTTTATGTGTACATCATTCAATGTTTTCAAGCATTATGAACGTCACACCTTTCTTTTTTTGCCCTTGAATAGTGACTATATTATTACTAAATTTGTCACAGATAATGTTTTAGGGGAAGCAAAAACCATCACTAGGAATGCAGAAAACTTATACAACTTGCTTAAAATAGTTTCCCAGATAGGATTTTTTTTTCCCAAAAAAATCTTTTTAAAGCTATTTAGTATATCATTCTTTTCTATCATATTGTTAAGAACATTTTTTTTGATAAACCAAAAATTGTAACAGTGATGTAATTTTTGATTATTGTGAAAATTTTGAGATGTTTTTTGTTTTCTTTTGCTTACAAAAACTTTCTGCTTGATGGTAGTATATATAAAACAATGTTGTTAGAAGCCTACAGTCTTGACTGATCTCAATTCCTAATATTTAAATATGAAATTCAAGGTTTAGATTGAACAAAGGAATAGGTTCCTATGGAAAAGACTGGTTTTAATCAAGCAAAAAGCATCATATTATTTGCAGTATTTTCATCTGCCTTTAATCTCCACCAAAGAAATATTATACTGTAAATCAGATCTAGACTGTGTAGTTTAAAGAGAGACTTGCAGAGCAGAAAGATGACAGCATTGGATGATAGGATCAAGTAGCAGGTGCATATTTCAGTGACAATATCAGCACACATTTGGATAAATTGCCAGGCTATTGAAATAATCTTTTGTTATACATAAAAATGAGGAATTTCAGTGGGTTTGCTCAAATGGATTAGCATCATGGGATTGTGTTCTCCTGCCCATTTGGTGAATCAGTATAAGACTCTAAAAGACAGAGGGTTCTGTCCAGTCCCTGTCACAGGAGTTGGCTGCATTCACTTGTTACATTCCTACATCGAGGTCTTCTTCAGACACAATCCTCTCCAGTAGCTAACAGTGTTTCCATTTTTCCTACACACTCAGTCTATGCAGTAGGGAACAAAGCCACACAGAAAGTGCTCCACTCCATTCTCATAGAGGAAACAAAAAGGTTTTTGACACCATTTTCCACAGGATTCTCCCGGAGAAAAGGGGCTGCTTGTGGCTTGGATGGGTGAACACATGGCTGGGTAAAAAATTGGCTGGTTGGCTGGGCCCCAAGAATTGTGGTGAGCTAAATCCAGTTGTCAGTTGGTCACAACTGGTATTCCCCAGGACTCATAACTGGGGTCAGTTCTGTTCAATATCTTGAGCAATAATCTGTATGAGGGGATCGAGTACACCCTCAGTAGGTTTGCAGACGACACCAAGATGAGCAGCAATATTGATCTGCTTGAGGGTAGGAAGGCTCTACAGAGGGATCTGGACAGGCCAAGCCAATGAGGGTAGTTATGAGGTTCAACAAGACCAAGTGCCGGGCCCCACACTTGGGTCATAACAACCTGAACAACAAGCACTACAGGCTTGGGGAAGAGCGGCTGGAAAGCTGTCCAGCGGAAAAAGACCTAAAAGTGTTCCTTCACAGCCGGATGAATATAAGCCAGCAGTGTGCCTGCCCAGGTGGCCAAGAAGGCCAACAGCATCCCGGACTGTGTTAGGAAGAGTGTGGCCAGCAGGACTAGGGAAGTGATTGTCCCCTTGTACTTTGGCAGCAGTGAGGCCCCACCTCAAATACCGTGTTCAGTTTTGGGCCCCTCACTACAAGAAAGACATTGAGGTGCTGGAGTGTGTCCAGAGAAGGGCAACAAAGCTGGTGAGGGGTCTAGAGCACAAGTCTTATGAGGAGTGGCTGAGGGAACTGTGTTTATTTAGCCTGGAGAAAAGGCGGCTGAGGGGAGACCTTATCACCCTCTATAACTATCTGCAACTACCTGTAAGGAGGGGTTAACAAGGTAAGGGTTCATTTCTTCTCCCAAGTAACAGGCAATAGGACAAGAGGAAACTGCCTCAAATTGTGCCAAGGGAGGTTTAGATTGGATATGAGGAAAAATAATTTGGCAGTCCTGGGTTAGTTTGGACTTGATAATCTTAAAGGCCTTTTTTAACCAAAATGGTTCTGTGATTCTATGAAAACAGTTATGCATCCCTGAAATTGCTAGCATGGTTTATATATGCAATGGATAATTTACAACTATAAAAAACCTGACCATCCACCAAAGAGAAAGGCCTTGATTGGTCCCTTTTCCTGTTTCATAGCTGTATAGTGCCTTACAGCCACCTGCTGTAAGGCTGACACCTAGAACAGTGAAAGAGGACACTTGAGCTTCACTTCCTCAGGAGAACATGGACAAGAGACATTTTGGGGCAAGGAAGAGGGGAGAAAGATCCACTGACAGATTCTTAGGAAGAGTTCATAGAGAATAGCTTTCTGAAAAATGTCTGGAAATAGTTCTTAGTTTCCCTCCTCCTATGCCCAGACTTTTCTGGAAAAAGACATTGGCTCACTGCATATTGGCAGCAGACAAGTATCTCAAAGGCCTCTTTTTTTTTGAGAGGACTGTGTTCCTCAGACTCCTCTGTTGAATGTTGTCTAGGAATATAGATGTAGTCCAGGAACAGCTGGATACAGGATCTCTCCTTCACATATATTTGAAAAATTAAAACAAGCATGTAAGTCCTTCATAACGTCTGACTACTGTATTGCTGTCCCCAGATGCTTTCTCATTATCCTGCTGGTATCTTCATCTGGAGGACAAAGTTCACAGCAATATATATAGACAAGTGGACCGCAGTCTTTCACAGGCAGATAGTATTCTCGAAAAATGGGCTGGAGATAATCCCCAGAGAGTGCCACAGCAGCTGCTGGCATGCATCCCAAATGTCAGCAGGAACATACTGGGGCTGGCTCTAATAACTTGCTTGTCTCTTCTAAAGCCTGTAGCTGGTACTGCAGCAGGAAGGGCTGATATTGGTGCACACAACAGGAGGAATGAAGAGAGCCTTTTTCTGTGTGATGGGCACTGTATGCAGCACTTGTCCAAACTGTGTGCTTGTACCATACTCACAGGAACACATGGAACAAGAACCTTTTGCAACTTCAGACATCCTTCTGGAAAGTGGATGAGATCTTGGGGTGCTGCCTGGGGGCTGGGGGTTCTGGGAAATTTACACAATTAAGGACTATTTTCAGACAGTTGCTATAGAAATATACCCATGTTCCCTATCCTAAGCCTTAACAGTCCTAACCAGGGTTACCTATGGCTTCCACCTATGCCTTCTTGGTCATAGACCCAAGAGCCCCATTTCAGCTCAGTTCCTGAGCACCTATGCCTTCCCTGAGTTATCCTGTAGACATAATTATTTCCAGTCCTGTCTCCTGAATGGCCTCAGACCAATGTGGAAGGAAACCTCTTCTCCAGTCCTGTCTCCATCCCCATTTCCTGCTGTTGCTCCTGACCCATCTTCCTGGATGGACCTGGGTCAAATTCAACACCTCATATTGCCTGGGGATCACTGGGCAGTCAACAGAAACTGTTACTGTCACCAGCCAGGCCTGTTCAGGTGCTGCAGGACTGAACCCCACTGGCAAAAGCACAGCCTGTGCTAGAGTCACCCTCAGTGACCAGACAGATATAGCAGCAACCCCTGGTAGAATTCATCTTGCCTCTCAACATCTGTAAGCCTGCTCCCAAACTCACAGCTGTGTTTCTTGACAGCTTTCTTAGCAAAGTGAGGAGGCACCATTTTGATTTGGTATCCTGGGGGCTGTTGGAATTTGATACTCTTCTGCTACACACGTTGAGTAGCTCTGCTGTGCCCTAATTCCCTACTGACTGTAGAAACTGCTGGAGCGCGACTAGAGTGTACTGAACATACCCTGAGACTGTGTGGAGGAGGAGCATGACATGATATGACTCATCCGTGAGCATGTAGGAAAGAGAGGGCACACAGGAGGCGGGCACATCACAAAGGAGAAAAGAGATGTCATGACTACCACTTAAGCTTACATGACATTCCCAGACTTATAGTTTTATTGACTTATTAAAAACCTAGAGTCTGTCTTTTCAGCAGTTTAGTTCGTCTGCTTATTCTGCTGAGCTATTTTTGGAGAATTTCCTTTGTCGTTTAACTTACATTAGCTTTTGAATGCATTCATTCATTCTGCTCCAGTTCCGCCTTTTTAGATGTGTAATAATTTCCATTTTTCATGCGCAATTTCTACTTTGTGTAGCTTCAGTCTTGGTCTCCTTACACTGGTTATAGATTCTGATGGTACTGGTTCAGTAGTATACTTTTCTTAATGTCCCCATTGCTGCCTTACCTTAAGGTGTGACCTCATCTGCTAATTTTGCCCTAAGCCTTTAAAAAATATGTATGCGTCGTAAAATAAAAACAAACACATCTTGGATATAATTCCCAAGATCAAATGCTCTTAAGTATACAAGAAGTTATTTTAACATTTAGTGCATAAGAGATCTAAGTAAATAATCCAGTTTTTCTTAAGATGTAGGTTTTTTTCACTGTATAGTGAACTTTTCTTGGTTTGGCGTTTTTGTTTTTTTTTTTTTTTACTTTAGGATCCAGCCACTCTAATCCTTCACCCTACACACATGTTAATTTCCTTCAGAGTTCTCATTTGGATTCCCTCAAAAGGGAAAGGCTTAATTGTCCTGAGAAGGTAGCTTGCTTCAGGACTGACTGTATTGCTAGAAATAGCTATAGTTTTAATATAATTACCCAGATTTTGCTTTCCCCATCCTGAACAATCACTTAGACCTACGCCAATGACTTCATAGCTTCTAATTTCTCCATAAAATTACAAATCCCTGGTGTCAGGCTGAAAAACGAACCTCTGTTTTTCCATGAAGTAGCCCTCTCATTATTCAGCTGTCATTTTCTAGAAGAGGACTACCTGAAAACAAAAAGAGTTTCAGGGCCCCAAGAGCTATCATGTGCTTCAAACTGTCCCATATCCATACTCTACTCCCCTGGAAGGATTTCCCTCTCTACTAATTCCCGAGTAACACTCAAGAAGAAGATTTATGCTTAAAGGACAGTGAGTAGGAAGGATAAGAGCTTGATAGCTTAAAATGAAAAAAAAAAAGCTCAGAGAATCATTCCACAGTATATCCCCTCAGTTCCTGTGACTCACCCGTGCATGAAAACTAGTGTCTTTAACATTTTCACGTCGCTTCACTGACAATGGTACAGTTCAACCTATCATGTCCCACTGGGAGTAGTTCTGGAGACAAAATTGGTGCCTCCCAACCAAAAGAAAAGCACAAACTTATGGTGTTACTTTAAATAGAGGTCACCTTTCACTCTTCTTTTCTCTTTGCTTTTCAATCCTCATTCTTTGTTTACTCAGTTCTTTCTCTCTTGGATCAATATCTTCAGGCTAAAAACCTAAACTGTGGAAGTTCAGCTGTTTCTCATACATCTGTACTCCTGTTCTCTTTGAAGACCTTCATTGTGACTAAAAACCTGTTTTGAAAATATATCTAAATTATCAAATTAACCAGACAGAGCAGTTCCGTTTCTTTATGCTTAAGTTAATTATGTAAGTTAAGTGGATGTGCATTCCCATTCAGTTAGAAGAAAGGAACAGACACAGCTTACGTATTTTTAAGAAGAAACTCTTGAAACTGTATAGGTTTTCTTTTTATTTTGGCTTCCCTCATATCCACACTCCCAATCTGGAAAACAAAGATATCATCTTTTTTCATCAATCTTTTTTTTCCTTTTTTTCCACATGTTATCTTGAGACTTGTTATTACATTACTCACATTTTTTTTTGCTACAAGCCTGGAGACTGATATCTTGCTTGTGTTAGAAACTACTTTCCCCAGTCAGTCGAACCAGAGCCAATCAAGTCAATGGTCAGCCTTATTAGGCTGTGGGATCATGAAGGGGAAAGCAGTTTTTTTCTGTTCAGGCACAGATGCTTGGGAGCCAAAAAGAAACAGCACCATTTGTGTGCCGATGAATGGGAACTGTATATTTGTGTGAAAACTGTATAGTGATATGAATTCTGTAAGGACAGCTTTCCTAGGGTGGAGTGAAACTGCTACAGGTACCAGGTTTAGCCTTTGAATTGCCTGATGGTTATCTCCAAACTTAAAGAACGCACTTATTTTGATGTTTAAGTCTCCATTTTTTGTGACTTCATATCAAAGATCTTGCACTTGTGGGATGCACTGAGACACAAGACTTCCTGTAACATTTTGTAACACTAAACATGAGGGACGCAGCTCAATATGCATCAGCAAGCACCACAGAATTTAACACAGACATTCATCTAGTCTGAAAAAAATTGAAATACTATGCCAGAAAGGACTGCCTCTGAAATGAAAATCAGAGAGCAAAAGCTTCTATGAAAAACTGTATTTTTTAAACCTCATAATCTGATTAGAAAAGGCATTTTGAAGAAGACACCAGGAACTAGATTCTTTTGATTCATATGCTTTTGATATATTTTCAACATAATAGCTCAACTAAAACTTAAGGAACCAAAAGCTTTCCCAGAGAGGAAGAGAAATCAGCAACCAAAGAGAATATCTGTGTTGCATTCATATTTGAAAGGAGAAAAGCTGTGCTTTTGTTTACAGTGAAGGAATGGAAACAAGGACGTCCACCTTTTTACTGCTCCACACTTCCTTTGTCAGTAATCCAGTCTTTGATGTGGTTCAGGTCAGATATCAACAGTGGATTATATGTTTTTTCTCAGTCTGTTTCTGGGTGCTTTACAATGTTATGGTTAGCTGACAGTTTAAGTCCTTTCCCAGATTATAACAGCAGGATCCTTTTCCTCTTGCCAGCACTTATCTGATCCCACCGTGGGGTGGTTCTAAAAGCAAGCTCAAGCTGTAGTAAAACTAACTCTGCAAGAAAAATCACAGATTTGATAGCTCACCTCTGGGAACAGGTTCATTATGGGACTCTTGCACGTGCCAGTACATGGCAACATGTGGGTTTATAGCCCCCACCTGGCAGACGTGATGAGGAAGTAACTGCAAGCAGACCTGCTTAATCAGTCTTTAATCAACTTAAATTGTGGGAATATGTCATTAAATATGCTTTACAGCTAAAATTAAGAAGGACAGTTTAATGTACCAGTGTTTTGGGGGATTAAGCTAATCTACAGGCTATGTTTCTTTTAACAGAAGTGGAATGACTGGAATTCTAGGTGGACTGACCTGAAAAAAATTGCTAAACTTCCTTCATCCTCTTAACAATGGAAATTATTTCTCTTCCATAAAAGACTGATTTAATACCTTCATTTTAAAAACAGCATCCAGACAAACAGAAAATAATGAACATGTCGGTAAAATCGGACCATAAATCTTGGGAATCTGAACGATTTTTAAAAAAATTGAAAGATATTTCATTTTCTTAATGGGCCTAATTGGTAACACTCTGCTTCAACCCAAGTGTGCACATTATGTTCAGGAGTTTCAATTCTAATTCACCTCTCTCTTCCAGATGCTAGTTTTGTATAAGCCAAAATTGTTGACTATGAACCTCCTACAGCAAATTGAAAAAAAAAAAAAGAGATTAAAAAATAATCTCATGGGTAAATTGTTTCAAAGAACAGTAATTTATATGGGACATTTGTTTCATAGGAAGGAAATTAGTACTGATCTAATGAAAATTCAAAGAATTAAGAATTTGCTTACTTTTCCCTGGTCCGATTTATGGGACTTTAGCGCTATTATAATTTTACATTGATTAGGAAACCTTTGCATAGGTTAATGATAAAGGTTAAAAGTTCCCACATAGTGAAAAGGATTGAAAAGATGGATTTCTTCATTTAAAACAGGCATTATTGACAGTGCTGATTCCAGCACCCTAGAGCATTAAAGTTATAATGAACACAGATTTGGATGCTATTGCATGAGAAAAAAATAGGAATCTCTCTAATGAAGGTTACAGTGGTTCTCTCAGTATTCATCTTTTCAGATGAAAAATAAAGTTATTTTTTAGTCTCTGTATGCAAATTAAACCCAGGTCAGTTGACTTCCAATACTTTGCTATATGCTAAAACTGACCTGCAAGTAAAAAAGTATATATGAACCATGTCAACAAATACTGTTATCGCTTTCTGACTCTTAAGAGTAAGAAATGAATAGAAATGTTTTGTTTTGTGACACCATTTGGTTTTGGTACATTAACTCATAAAAGCTTTGTTTTATAAATGGAAATACTGAGTTCATTAATGTATAATGTGAAACAAATGCCACTGTCAACTTTGAAAGAAACTTTCAAATACTAGACTAGAGACTTAATGTCTGCTGCTCTTGTAGTTAAAATGACTTGCCAGACTTATGTTATGATCATTGGTTACACTCTATTTCTCATATATAAAGATTTCATAAAATATGTGCAGTTAAACATGATATGTTGGATTCATTTCCTAATATACAGTTAACCATGCAGAATTTTCTTAGCTAATGACATTAGGTAGACTTCATAATTGCTTTCTAGCAAATAACAGTAATACTATTCCTTTGTTTGTAGGTGAGATTACTTGCATCGTGATATTCCCTGTGCATTTATAATTGCTATTTGTGTTGATTTGTATATTGTAATTATCGTTAGAATATATAAAGTCAAAAAGGAGGACTTCAGATCGAATTATTTCCTCCAAATAAGTACCAATTACCTATTCCAGAAACTTTCTTTATAACAGTATCTATGTTTAGTGCATAGACAGAGAGCAAAAGCTGAAAACAGCTCAGTACACTGTCTTTCAAAGAGTTCTTACCTGCATTATGCTACAGCATATTACATTATATGGACAGTGACATAGTTTTCCCTGGGGAAACTGGTAAAAGCTCTGTCACTTAAGAGCAGAGTAGATAAAGCACAAGAAAGTTACTCTGAAAGATAAGGAAATCTAATGATGGCTTGATTATTACCACACTTCACCTACAGACACAAAAATACCAGTCATTGATGATCTCCCTCTGTGGAGGCAAGCTAAACATAAATTTTCAGTTGGCTTGGCTCCTAAGTGAGCGTCATCTCCTTGTTCACCATTGTCTTGAGGCATATAGATCAGGTTCATTCATTTTGGTACTCCCACTCAAATTCCTGTCTGGGATCTCATACAGGTTTACTAAGCGACTTTTCTCAGGAGCAGCCATGAAAACCCCCATGATTGCATTTCAGTGAAAGAAATGCCTGGCCAGTTACAGAAGTGAAACTCATGAGGAAGTTAAGAATTTGTTGCTAGACTTTATATCACAGTACAGAACCTTCCAAAAATACTTAGCAAGTCTTCAAATTTCAGTGATTTCACTGGCTATGTCCATGCTCTCAAGTAACATAGTTGTGAGTTGTCTCCTGGTTTCAGATCCTGTTGTCCACATTGCATAAATGTTAGTTCATTCCATGGCTCTGCGTTAGGAAAACCATCTCTGTCCCTCCAAAACAAACCTCAAGTTCTGTGGATAATTCATTCCAAGGACCACTTCCAAAAAGCAACACAAACCAGACGGCTGAAGGCTTAGATTTCTCTGCCCTACAAAGTCCCTCAATGGCAGGTTTTTTATTTTCAAAACACTTTCCCATGCCTGGATATCATATCCCAGAGCTTTTAATGTGCTGCTTCAGTTTCATGTTATAAAAACACCACCTGGTGTGTTGCAGCACAGCCCTCATGTCTTTTTTCAGGCACTCTGAACTCAAAGCAAGCAAACAAACTGATAACTGGGTCTTTGAGCCAATAAGACCACTGCATGTAGCTTAAAAGAGATTCAGGGCATGGTACTGTGTAGTGGCAGTTTGTTTAGCAGTTTCTTCTAGGTATTGCTGTCTCTGAGCACGGTAGACGTAAGACACTCAGCACCACTTTTCCTGACGGATCTCCTTCTGGAATGTGTATTTAGGTATGTAAATGTAGCTGCAGTGACGCTTTCTGTACTTTAGCAGGAAACACTTCCATGAAGTACTGGCTGCTCAGAGATGTTTGCACACATTGGACATTCACTATTTTCATGGAAATACGGCAGCCCTTCATCCTGCACTTCAACACCAGATGCTGAAACCAAAAATATTTAAAGGCAGGGATTTATGCATAAGTGAAAATATAAGACTGCAGGTGAAACAAATATGAACTCAATACCCCACCTTTTTTTTTTTGTTTTTTTTTTAGTTTTCCTAGCTAGAATTTCTAAAATGTCATACGTTTGCCAGAGCTACATGAGCTACATGATTAGGTATTTGGTTTTGGTTTTCCACCAAAGATATAAAGCATAATGACAGGGAATATGTCAGAAAATATTCACTGGTCATTCAGTGGTGAACCTGTTATATGAGTAAACATAGGGTTCATCTGTCCAAATTCAGACTAAATATCTACATCTGAGTACTCCATCTCCTCCTTCTGCATTTACTTATTTCTCTACATTCACTATAATGGGAGCTGCAGTAACTTTGATGCAGGGCAAGATTCAGTTGGCTAAAAAGAAATGCCTCTAGGATGTCCAAGAGATCCTTAAAGGGTTTTATAAGAATCAGACCTCTTTTGGATGGGCAGCTGTACTCCAACTACAATACTCCCCCTCTCCTTCATCTAAAATGTCTGTAGATGGCTGTGTTTAAACAAGTGAAACCTAATTGTAGATGTAGACTGTACAGATATGAAAAACTAAGTGGAGTTAATCACAAGTTACATATCATCTGTTATTATCTTTTTAAGCTCACCATTTCAGCATCAGCATCATGCTACTTTATGGTGCATTCAGGATGGTGCTCTCACTTAAGTTTATACTTTCTGACACAAACTGACCCATGCAACCACTATAGCAAAGCAGATGGAATTCTGCTCTGCCCAAATATGAGCTTATCTGTGATTTTAAAAAGGCTGCACCGGGTAGTTTTTAATGGATGTATTTTAAGGTCTCTGACCGCCATAGTTAAAAATGATCTCAAACAACTGAGAAGGTGTAAGCACAGTTTCAATTTGTTGTTTTTTTATTTTGGCTTTTCATTGCTTTTCATTTGGTTTCTTCTGGCATAAGGTAAAGTAGCTGTAGAAAAAGTAGCAAGAATTTATAAGAATTATGAGAATCATTCACTCTACTTTACAAGGATAGTAAATATGTATCCCTATGCTCCAAGGCACACATTAATCATTGAATGCCAGAAGTTAGGGGTCCCAATGGACCGATTATTTAACTTTTTCACTATATCTTATTGCTTATCCCGCCTCAAAAGCATCAGGCTCAAATAGAGAAACAGAGACATTACTGTTTTGACAATATCTATTCATTTTGATTTTGAACCCTCTTTTCTCTTTCATGTTACCTTTATTGACAAGTTATTAGAATTGACATGGTCAGATACAATAATTTATTGCACACAAATTAAGATTTTAAACCTCACAGAAAGACCCAAGAGGATAGGAATCAAAGCCATTTTACAATACAAAATTTTAGTGCCAGTGAAGCACATTGGTTTCTGTGCTAATTCATTAATCTCATTGATTGGGAAGCAGTTACATTTTTATGTAACAATAGACTCCATAATGCAAAAGCCTACATTCATTCTAAATGAATAATGTTGACTTTTCTGTTCTTTCCTCATGAACCTTGTAGTAAATGGAGTTTCACTGAAAGACAATAAGTTTGAAGTATTAAAAAGTTCAGCTGAGTAAACCGATTTGTAATTCAGATATGGCAAACCAACGTGCAATGCTAAATAAATTATTTTTCTTTAAAATTAAAGCGTAAAAATCATAGCTTCATTGGAAAAATGCTTGAAATTTTTGACATTTCAGCTGTGGATCAGCTGTCAATTTCTCCTTCATTAAATGGAAGTTAAACAAAATAAAGCAGAGAGACATTTTTTCACTAGGTTTACTCCTGACTTGATTCTCAGCAGAGATGTCTCTTATATCACTGTTCACATCTTCAAAAGTGATATAGTCAAAGAATGGTAAAGCAATGTAGGTTCCTTCCCTCTGTACTACTTTCTAGTGAAATCCAGTGGGGTTTTTTTGTTTGCTTGTTTGTTCATGACTAGTGCTGAATCTTGAAACATTGAATACTTAGAGAATCAGAGAATCACAGAATTGTTGAGATTGGAAGGGACCTCTGAGATCATCCATTCCAATCCCCCTCCTCATTTCCATTTCACTGAGCAATGGAGAGAGCAAAAGTTGCACTACATCATTTCCTGAAAACGGTGAATACATACACTGATATATGTGTACTATAAGGCATATGTTCAAGCATAATAAAGCATATGCTTTCCTTTTAGGGACATCCCTTAGCTTTTCCAAGTATAGATGGAATAATAAAAAAATTAAAATGGCCTCAAGAAATTATTCCTTTGCCAGGTACCCTTCATAATACAATTCTTGTCAGATATCTTTTTCTCCCCTCATTGAGACTTCACAGCCAACGTCCCACAAACTTCACATGGAGTCATCTTTGAATAACAGTAGAGGCTGTCCATTGTTTCAACTCTTCTTTCTAAGCACTGGAGAGTCATATGTATATTGTGATGCTTTTAAGATTAATGGCTTAAATGCACTAGCAGGAGAATGTTCTGAGCTATACTGAATATTTTTTTCTCATATATAGCTACTGTTCAATAAAGAAATCTAATTATTTAAAGTAGGAAATGCGAGTTTTCACAGCAACTGCTACATATAAACTGAAGCATGTCTGAGGAATTTAAACATGGCTCTGTGATCTAATTAGTATAACTTTGTTTTGAAACATTTTCATGATATTATGTAGTTAGTAATAAAGCCTAGCAAAAAATCAGTGAAAGACAGGGAGGTGATTATCCATTAGAAGCTTTAAATGTTCCAAATGGCAAAAGACTGGGCAATCAAAAAACAAGCTTTATATTATAATGAGATACTGTAATATTTATCACAAAGTTTGGTAGAATTTTTTTACTGATTAATTTTTTCTGAACCGGAGCGGGACAACACTTTAAATTGCAGCCTCTGAGTTTCACAGGTACTGCTGGGGACAGGTATGTGATACTTGGCAGCATTGCTTTATCCAGGTTGATGCAAATGTTATATTTGGGTCTAAATTCCCAAGAGATTTATCTTCTGCTCTGCTGCAGTTTTAGCTTTTCTTCAGAAAACAACTCTGAATCTCAGCTGAAATATCTGAATTTTACAATTTTCCAGTCAAAATATTAGTGCTAGTATGATTTTGGTATTAAATTAGACATTTATATTTGGGAAACTTAAGTGTCTCTTCCATAACATAATTTCATCTTCTGGTATGTAAGGAAAATAAAATCAAACAAGTTTGCTTTTGGGTTTAGTCTCTTCTGCTATAAATGTTTGGATAGCTGTGAACTACGAAAGTTAATTTCATTTAGGGGAAAGGTTCACTTCTATTAGTGATTATTGAGATATGAAAGGTGACACATATGTTTAAATCCTGATGTGTAATGGTCAACAGAGTCTACTTATTGTATTGAAAGTATAGCCTAGGTGTAGGAATTAAATATATATATATATTAAAAATACTGACATATTTATAGCTAAAAAAACCCCAACTCACAGTTCTGTTAAAATAGATTATTTTTAGGAGTGGTGTTCTGTTCAGTGATATTTTTTTTTTTCCCAGGAGCATGTCTAAGTATATTTTTTGAACTTCTCATCTCAATAAAGTCAAAGCTGTGGTATAGACCTATGGGGTTGACTGAACAGGTGAAAAGCTTGCTTTATGGTCACACTGCAATCCTAACAGAGTATGGATGTAACATCAGAGATTATATTCAATACTTTATGGCATTCTTATTGATCAAAGAAAAACGCAGTGGTAGGATTGGACATTTTTTTAAAACACTATTTTCATGGGAACTTCCAAAGTCTGCAGTATTTATTTAAGACTGGAGAGAAAAGAAAATGAAACACTGGGATATCATTTCCCATAAAATTAAGTCTATTCTCTTTCTATTTTCTGCAATATCATCACTGACATTTTTACTAGAAATTAAACCTGAGTCTCCCTTCAGTAATTGATATCTAGTTACATTGCCTTCAGATTCAGATCACATACTTTATCTGAAGCCAGTTATTTCTTTAACTGTAAGATCTAAGAATATTTTTCTTTTTAATATATTTATCTTTTATAATAAGTGATATCCTGGACATTTAACATAAGGCCACATCTTTCAACACTGTGTTAGTGTATCTGTAAGTACACTGCTTCATTATACCTATAAAACTTGGTGAACTGCTTTGTTCCATAGATAAAAGTTGAATTTTTCACTCTCTGCTGAAATTAGTCTTTCAAAATATGGAAAATCCTCACTAATGCTCTGGTGAAATTACTCAAGCCATTGTTTTTTGTCATTGGTCTACTTCCAAAACTTCCCCAAGAAAAACACATTGACATACCCTGTTTGATGATGTACCAAACATCCGTTCAGTGAAGTGTTGAGTGACTGATCTTTTTCTAGACAGGTTACTGAACGTGTATGATAAGGAGACCTCCTTCTCAGCCTCTATTGTCATGCTTCCTCCTTGTATGCCCACTTGCATTGTACTCATAGAGCTAATTTTCACAAATTCCGGGCAAGAGCACCAGATCGATAAATCCACACAAAACAGCAGTATATTCTGCTGTCTAAGTACAGCAGCAAAGAAGACAAATTCATTCTAGCAGGTTTTTCAGACAACATGATTGACTTTAGCTGACTCTTCCCTTAATGCATTTTTTCAAAGCTACAGGAAGAAGATTTGAGTACATACAGCAAGTTCACAAAGAGCAGCTTTCAAGCTGCTTTTAGAGAAAAGAGCATTTTTAACACAAGCACCAAGAAAGTTGTTCCTTTAAAAATGGGGTTCTCTGTAGCTTCCGTTAAACCAGCTTAACAAAGAAGGTAACACCATGACTGAAATGTTTATACTTTATCACAGTCCCTTTGAATAACAATAAAGAAATTATCACTAGTTTATTCATTGTTCCTAATGATACAGAAAGAAGTCCTTAAAAAATGAATAATAACACAGAGGCTCAGACTGTAAAATCAATATGTCAGCTCAGTAGAGCTGAGCTGCTTTCTCATGCTGCTGTTCCAACAGTAGAGCTTACCTTCTGAATTATATATGTATTGACCTAATTACATAAATATTGACTTTGCTTTATATGAAGCCTTTTTTAGTCTCAGTGTAATTACAATGTCAATATTTGTTGCATGTAATAACACTGAATTTAGACTTGTTAATTTTGATTGATAGTGGCATGCTACAAGTTATTGTACGGGCTAAGACAGTCTAGAAGTATTCATAGCAAATACAAGCAGCTGACAATGCTACCAAATCTGAATGTGTCTCCAAGACCTTCTGTTTCTGATTGTTTAACCAGGCAGAGGAAATATAATGGGTGATTACATCCCTGTTCCATACAAATCACTGTTTTGCAATGAAGAAATATTTACTCTGGTCTCAAAAAGTACAAATAGTCAGCCAGGAAGTCAGTAAAAGGGCTCCTGTTCAAAGTTGGCTTTATAATTTTGCTTTCCAGTGTTGTAAAGTCTGTTTAAATTGTGCCAAAATGGAGGTTTTATACAGCAACAAGGATACTTTGCTGCATACCTTCCATCAGGTATATGTTATTTTGGAATAATATTGGGGCTCAGACACAAGCAATTTCACATTAAATTATTTCCCTTTTCCTTCAAATCCAAGAAAGATGTGAGCAGTGGACTTTTAGGTGCTACTGGGGCTTGCAAAACTAGTCACTTCAGTCTGAAAATGTTTGTTGAGCTATATTTTTACAAGAACAACTTTGTTCAGGGCTGGCAGACCTCTGACCAACTTTCAGCAATGAATAGCCGTATAGTATAGTGTGTGTTTCTAGATGCAATTATAAAGGATTTTGAATTTGGCAGTAACACGAGAATTAGAAACCAAACTGTGACAGTCTGTGTGCTGAGGATATTTAAATTAGTTCTAGCTATAACGTTGCCAGTAGTGACAAGGCATGCATCACACTATATTTTCTTATTTGTCTCAGCAGGGATGCCAGACAAGACGAACCTCAGTGACGTAAAGCAAATCCATCAAACCGAGGATGGCAGCACTTTAGATGCAACTGGAGCAGGATGTACAACAGTGGCTGATTATATGACATTTATGCTGATTACTTTGGTAACACTATTTCTCAGTCTTTGGTAACTGTTTAGCTCTGGCTTGATATATGTGTCTCATTGTCATCTGTTTATCCCCACTCACAAGCCCGGAATAAGGGATCTGGTGGGTACAGCTATATTTATGATAGCTTGTGCGGTATCAGTCTCTTTCTGATATTAAGCCTGAATATTAACAAAGTTGTTTTCGTAATATTTTTCCTGTGGGTGGTTTTTTTTTTTTTTACACCTGAGTAGTCATGCAAAATCATGTGGTTTTTTATAATATTTTATGTAAAAAATAAAGTGACTAGATATCACAGAATCACCAAGTCCTGGAAGAGGGCCCCGGAGATGATCTAGACCAATCCTGTGCAGAGTAGAGTCAGCCAGAGCAAGCTGCCCAGGGCCAAGTCCAGTCAGTATTTGACTGTCTCCAATGATGGAGACTCTACACCTCTTTGGGCAACATGCTCCAGTGACTGAATAAACAGCTAAAAAATTTTTTTTCTTACATTTAAATGTTATCTATTGTATTTCAGTTTGTGCCCATTGCCTGTTGTCCCGTCACTGGGCACCACTGAAAAGAGTTTGGCTCCATCTTCTTTATTCCCCTTATCAGGTATTTATACACATTGATAAGACACCCCCCTGCATCTTCTGTTCTCCCGCTGAACAGCCTCAACACTCTCAACCTCTCCTGTGTATGTATCCCTTAAAAATCTTCATGACACTTTACAGGACTCTATCCAGTATGTCCATGTCTCTCTTATCCTTAGGAGCCCAAACCTGGACACAGCACTGTAGATATGGTCTCACCAGTGCTGAGTAGAGAGGGAGGATGACATCCTTTGATGCACTGGCAATGTTTTTCCTAAGTCAGCCCAAGAAGCTGTTGGTTGTCTTTGGTGCCAGGGCACATTTTTGGCTTGTGTTCAACTTGGTGTCCATCAGGGTCTCCCAGGTCCTTCTCTGCAAAACTGCTTTCCAGATAGTTCGCAACAGCACATACTGGTGCATGGGGTTATTCCTCCCCAGATGCAGGATTTGGCATTTCCCTTTCTTTAATATCATGAGGTTCCTGTCAAGCAATTTCTTCAGCCTGTCAGGATCCATCTGAATGGCAGAACAACTATCTAGTGTATCAGCCACTCCTCTTATTTTTGTATCCTCTGTGAGAACTTGCTGAGGGTGCATTCTGTGGCATCACTCAGGTAATTAACGAAGAAGTCAAACAGTATCAACCCCTGGGCTAAACCTAAGAGTAACTGGTCTCCACGCAGACTTTGTTCTGCTGTTCACAACCCTACATACAAATGATAGCAACTGATGAAAAAGTTGCTCAGCACTTTATGAGTTTTTTATTTGAAGTCCTGCCTTCTGAGTTGCGATCCCTATAGAACAGAAAACTTTGAATTTTCCCTTCTCTCTTTCTCCAAAAAGTTAAAAAAAAAGATCCTCAGTGTAAACTCAGACAATTTTAGTAGGAATTACTTGTCATAGCTCAGAAAAACTACATATTCAATACCGTGTTTGTATATGCAGATATACATACAACTGCATTTTATCTAGAGATAACAGCAAGGTTAGGATTCAATGTTGGATTAAGATCTCAATCTGTATTTACATATGCGCTATATGTCTATTGCATATGTGTTATACATCTAAGCCGTCATTGCAGTCCATGGAAATACAGGGTAACATCCAATTGCTAAAATATCAGTAATGAGTGCCAGTTGAGATGTTGTAAGAAAACCCACTTAGTGTCCAGCTCCTGAAGGGGCTTGGGTCTTTCTGTGGGGAAGTGACCTGAGCCCTTTGTCAATACAGTTAATGAAGCCCAGTGAGTTATTCACCCTATATGAAGACAGACACCTAAGGAAGCAACTCAGTTGCCCAAAAGTAAGTGTCTGGTGCTACCTAAGATTTCTTTGAATATCCAAGACATCCTCATGGGACTGGCACATATGACATATGACACATATGACACTGGCCTTATGGGAAATTCCAGAGGCTTCCTTAAATGGGAGACATCCAGAGTGCCAGCTCATAGCTAAGTGGGATATTCTTGTGTATCTCAAATAGATCTAGACATGCATATGTGGGCCCATGAATCATACACCAGGCCTCCATTAGTAATATTGGGAGCTTAGATACCTAGTCACGTGGTGACACATGAATGCAAATCTGAATCACAACATGAATTGCAGCTCAAGTTCTTATGCTTTATACAATAACGTAGGCTAAAGTGTTCCACGTGTCTAAGGGTACATTATATATTACTGTTATAAGATTTTATTATCCTGCCATGACTAATTCCCATGTCATTTTAACCAGAAAGTATTTAAGAATATTTTTTATTTATTTCTCCTTTCCAGGAGAAAAAAAAGAAAAAAGGTACACTACTGTGTGCACTCATACTGTACCTAGAACTCTTCCTAGACTAAAAAAAAATTATTTTATATGAGACTAATATAAAGAAAAGTATGTAAATATTTCTATTCCCAGATGCATGCATTAGTCAGTGTGCACAGTATAACATAGAGGCAAACAGATATAAAATTTTAAAAAGCAAGTAAACATTCCTAAGAGCAATTCCATGCCCAGATAAACATCATTAGCAGGCGTGTGTGTAAGTGTGCCCATTTTACCTGACCTCTTTTTTCTTTTGCAAGTTTTGTAAACCTGTCCTTCAAATTCACTTGTCTTCTTGTCTCAGGATACTTTGAAATTATGACATTGGTAATTCAGGGAAAGAAAATCTGATTTCAGTATTTTTCATTTTCATACCAGCTCAAACCAGAAATTAATCAAGTCCAGCTATGTTTTTTTAAACAACAACTAGTACCAGTCACTTCAAGAAAAACCAAATACAGCTTTGAATAGGAGATTCAGAAACTGAGAAAAAGAATTATCAATACCCATTACTAAGAATTTGATTTACACTCTAAAATACTTTGTTTTCATTCCTCACTTTTGTGTGTAGTTCAAGACCAATGGCCCCAGGTAGTCAAAGAGATAACATTTTATTCTTATAGCACCTTGGAAATACAATCCCCATTTTCAAATAATGATAGTAATTAGGTTCTAACCCTTCTTCAGATATATGTTAATTAGGGTATGTTATCCTGCAGTTTTTTCATGGCCTGCTCCCCCTATTTTCTACACTGCACCTATGAAAAATAATTTCTAAGATTCCTTCTGGAGTGACAAATTAGGTCTTTTCCTCCCAGACACATATGAAGAATCTAGGTCTTGGGGCTGCTCCTACAGACAATACAAATACAAGAGTGGCAGATCTGGAGTTCCCTCACTCACCCCTCAGCCACAAGACTTCATTCACCCTCCTGTCCCATCCATCTCAATGCACCACCACACACTCTACGTCATTGCCTGGACTCAAATGTCTTCCAGGTTGCATCATGATTCCTTCCTCAAATCTAACAAATTATAAAGAAATAGTTTTGTTTCTTACAGAACTACCAAAAAAATCAGAGCAAGGAGAGGACACTTGCCTCATAGGAAGCCAAGGCTGGTTTACAATTTGTGTCAAGGTCACTTTGCAAGAGAGGTACCCTGGCAAGAAACTGTGGGAACATGGCAGGATGTTGAAGTGTAGCTCCAAGTTTGGCAACTAGAAAAAAAGACCCCTTAAACATTGCCTGTATTAAAGCCAGCAATTAAATGAGGAATAGCACTGAGCAGAAAAATGTAGAGTAAGTTAGAGAAGGCAGGAGGAGAAAAAGAGAAAAGAGCCTAAATTGGGGATCATGACAATACAGTGGAAAAAAATCTGTATCTATATGAAAGGGTGGACTGTATGCAGTATGTATGTGAGCCACTCTGGGTCAATTGCCTTGGGACACAGAGGCTTTTCCCAACAGCAGGTCATGCCAGCACAGGGCTCACACTGAGCTCCCCACATGACCTGAAAAATGGCACCTGGGTCAAGGTTGCTCTGAGTACTTTCATTTGGTTTTACTCATTTTTAACAGCTTAAAACTTCTCTGTATCTCACAAAACCTTTGTTGAATAAGACTTTTGTTTTGTTTTGTTTTGCTTTCTTTTAAATAGACTTTTATGAAAAATAGCTGATATGGTTTAAAGTAGGGATGCGTTACTCAACAAGTACCATTTTTCAGACACTCATTCAAATGCTGTTTATAGTAAAACTGCAATGGATATCACTGTGTACCTAGTCTCAATACAATTTAAAAAAGCAGCAAGCATAAGGTGAGAGAGATTTGTAGGGAATAATTTATTAGAGGACAGTGCTGTTACTTGTAAAACAATATTTTAGAAAAAGAATAATTCTCAAAATACAACATTTCAAAAATTCATTATATTTTTATTTGATAAGATTGAGCTATTCTTCTTGAATGTCCGTTTCTTATTTTCTTTAGACATACATATATGTTTAAATGCACCTTGTATCTCCTAGGAAAAAAGGTCCTGAAGTACTTTTTCTCATAACTAATGTACTAGCATTTCAAATAAATACTTTAAAGTGACAACTTTCCTCAGTGCAGCTGGTGAAAGAGAACAAAAAGCATTTATTTCCTTCAGAAGCAAATCTCATTGTTCCTTTCATGACTAACAAAAGATGAGGCATAACTATAGCCATGTAACAGGTTATCTTTGTCTTTCTCTCATTCTATAGATAGGTAGATACATATATACATTGTTTATTTCTGTTTATAGCTGTATTTTTATATGTTTACTAAGATAATATTCTTATTCAGATTATAACAGGGTTTAGACTAATTTATCAAAGATTTCAGATTAACCTCAATATTTCCATAGCATCGTCTCAGGAGCATGAAATAATATAAGGGGTTGAAGCGATCTCTGCTTAGTCAAGTTCAGTTCTATTCTGAAACACTTATGTAAACATGAATTTTGTTTACTAAATGTTGCCTTTTTCTACATGCTCTGAGTTACAACTGATAATAATAGGAATTGTAAAAAAAAAGTTGTTTCTAACTACATCAGAGTAAAAAGCTAATGTAGCTCTAGTAAAATGCAGATTCTACTCTCAGCAAGTTATTTGTAAAGTTCTAACTCCTAATTCTTTCTTCCTGGTCATGTATGAACAAAAAATCTGGCTTGACAGGTTTTGTCAGACAAAATTTGTATGTCTGGCAGTTGGATACTTTACCTTTTACTTCATTTTGGAACTTATAAATGTGAAATGTTAGAGATGATACACCTGGTACCCCATGAAGCTCTTTTACCAGCTCAGGCTGAAGAGGAATAACATGCTGAGCTTCTCTTGGATGGGAGGACTCAGTCGATGCATCTCATCACATCTTACAGTGCAGAGGGCTGTGCAAAGATCACCTGCTGTGCGTCCCTAATTTAGGTGTCACAACTATGTCTCTCCAGGTTTCTCAGGCAGTCTAAATCAATTGTTAGTCTCCTGAATTTAAGTGACAAGGAGGGTTTTTCTCAGTGGCAGTTTCTGATTTTCGTGCTTCTCTCAATGTCACTGTCTCTCTCATTTGTGCTAGTACAAGAGTTTACAGGACCACACTGTGAAACTCCTCAGGGTATTTCTGACCCAAAGGATCTCCTTGATCCAGTTGACCTTGCGTCACAGATGATGACAGACAGACAGGGTGGCCACAGTGCTCATAGCAGTTTAGTCACACGCTTACAGCAAGCGGACACAATGTTAGGTACAATAAAACATTTTAATAGTGTAAACACATCACACAAAAAAATTCTTTTTACAGTTGCACCTTGTGCAAGGATTCATATTTCAGTATATAAAGCAGGATTTGGCCGTTAAAAAAATCATGGCAAAGTCTCATTTTATTCATTCACATGCCACACATGAAAGACTGTAAGAGATCTCTTTTGCTGTTGGGCAAAAACATACTGCCTAACACATACATCAGTATACCTTACCCTGAGCTATTTCCCTTTCTTTGTCCCCTACAGCTGTGTCAGTAGGGGATTGGTATTGTATAGTAGGAGAACGTGCTTTCCTGTTTACTTGTAGTTTATTTATATGTATAGCTAACACCTTTGTGCTGGCTGTTAAAAATATTTTTCATGTCTGTTCATATTCCTGGTTTTTGGCAGACTGAGGTGTTTGTAAAATCCTTGTCTTTCACCTTATTATTTCTTAAATGATGAAAAGTTTGTCAAGTAAAACAAAATATGGGATACCAGGCCTTCAAAAAGGTAAAAAGCAACATGATCCTGAAGAATAAATGTTGCTTGTCATGTATATCTTTAGTAAGCTATAAAAAATGCTGTGCTCATAATTTCAAGGCATGGGCCAGGTTCTTCTTTTAAACATTTGTGATGCTACGGAATTCAATGGATATAACTACAAGCATAGCTTGGCTTTATATTATCAACATCCAAAACTGAACTGATACCTTTAATACAGTAAGATTGTTTCTAGAAAAGCACAACTACATTACAGGTAATAGCAATTTGTATTTCTCTGCTCTATAGTGGTTATATGTATACCATGACAAATAAAAATTTAATTTAGCAAATAAAAAATTATATTGTGAAATCTTACCTATATGAATCTAATGAAAAAATCATGTATTTTCCTATGAAATATATAACTTGATGTTAAAATTTTCAGCATTTTAGTAACCTAAACAGCAAGAGTAAGAGGAAACTACTTGTGCTCAAATATGTAAGTAAACTTGCACGCTAATCCGTGGTTAAATGAGTATTTTAAAATATTATCCTAATTTATTTGATTTCAACATTTTGCTCTGAAAATCCTGTTTCTCTCTAGCACTTTATAAAACCACTAAGACCAAGGACAGCTCTTGACAATTCTATGGGAAATGTTGAGCTATACCCTCAACAGGCAAAAAGGGGCCTAAACTATATCATATTAGTTATGGTGTTCTGTGAATAAAAAACACAAAAGATCAGCTTTATGGAAGACTGTTAAGTATCCGTGCAATTTCAAATCCTAGGAAACACTGCAAACCCACTGATTAAAATAAACAATATGAAGCAAAATTGATTTAGACTGATCTGTTTCTTTAGGCAAAGAGGAAAAGTAGTCTAAACTTGTGCATTTAGAACTTAAACACTGACTGACAGGGTCTCCCCTAGCCTCCTTTTCTCCAGGCTAAACAATCCAAGCTCCCTCAGCTGCTCCTCATAAGACTTGTACTTGGGACTCCTCACGAGCTTTGTTGCCCTTCTCTAGACATGCTCCAGCACCTCAATATCTTTCCTGTAGTGAGGGGCCTAAAATTGAACACACTTGAGTACTTGATGTGCGGCCAAGTACAGGGGTATGATCAATTCCCTAGTCCTACTGACCACACTATTTTTGATACAAGTCAGGAGGTTGTTGACCTTTTTGGCCACCTGGGCACACTGCTGGCTCATTTTCAGCCAGCAGTTTCTATGTCTGTTTCAATTTTATGCTCAGCCTTCCACGGTTTGCCTGGATCTTAAAACTGATAGTTTCAGACTGCAGAAGAGGAATAATGTTGGGTCACCACAACCTGGGGTCCTTCACAGGAATATGATGTTGACAGTTAATTCTTTCACACCCCAGGATTCACTTTATGTCCTTTTTATACATTTGCTATCACACTTTTATACCTTTGCTCTTCATCCATTCATCTGTTACTCCAAATTACATCTGAATTCACTATACATAGAGCCATTTACATTAGTTAGATACTATCTCTTGGTTCTCTTTCTTACGCCAGTTTTGTCTAGCTCCAGGTCTGCAATTCTTTAACTTAACATGGGTCAACTATAGACCCATGGGGTCCCCAGTACCAGCCATGGGGTCCCCAGTACCAACCCTGTGCCCTGTCCTTTACCATCCATGCCTGTGTTCCTCTACATCACACCCTGTGTCTGCAGTTCTCAAGGCCTCTGCTATTGCACTAAGCCTGTATTTTTCTACATTGCATTGTTGTGTTAAAGTCACAAATGTCTCATTCTACATAGAAAAACTGCTTGTTACTGCTAACTGTATAAAAATAGGGTTGCCTCATGCAAAGGTAAACGAAAGTAAAACAAATATGTTGTAGCCACCTGGTCAACGAGAAAAAAAACTACATGCTGTCACAGCTAAATCTAGCAAAACACAGCTGCATGCAGGTCAAGAAAAGTTCAGATAGGACAGATCTAACGAGCCTCAGTTGGGAGGACTTGAAAACCCAGTACAAAGCTGGGCATGGCACTGCATGTTACAATGCTATGCAGTTATACCAGGACAGTCTGAGACACTCACCCCTTTCTGGCACTGCGGGGAAGCCTTCTCAGCCATGTCCTGTGTCCTTTCTGGCAGCTCCTGGCAGATGCCTTAGGCCATCTCAAAAGGGATAAACAGGCTTCATGAAGCCAGCTGAATTGAGCCCTCTGGATCAATGGAGCACCTTGGAATAGTGATTCCTCTCACCTGAGAAAGGTATCTCAGGTCACATAGGTCTCTTCTGGCAGTGAAGAGATCAATTCAAGAATATCTAATATATAATATTAGTTACAAAAAGTTACAAAAAGTTACAAGAGATAAATCTCACTTTTAGCACAGGATTCAATCCAGCTAATTCCTTCCAGCTTCTCCTTCTAGGAAACAAACCAAACCACTCTCTTCATTAGCTGCACGGGGAATTTGTATACTTACCCTAGCAGGACTGGTCTTCTATACCACCTGATATTCAGGCACCAACTGGATTTACCATCTAGTCTTCTACTTCCACAGTAGCACACAACAGCCATGATGTGAAGGGCCTCTACTAAAACTATATAGCCTGTAGCTTTGAAGCTGAATAAAAAGAGTTGTGGGAGAGTTTATTTCTTTTTCCTTTTGGGGGGAAAGCCAAGGAGAGACACCATTTTTGGTGAATAAAGCCTGTATGTCAGTTAACCCTTTCTAAAAGGAGAAGGGAAGATGCACAGTATTGAGAAGGCTGAGCGGCACTGGAAGAGATAAGTAGAGAAGTTGCTGTGGGAGCAAGCAGAGATGAAGGCAGCACAGGCCTCGCTAGCCAAACGTGGTCTTGGAGAGTCCTGGGCCAGAGGGGAATCGAGTGAGGTAGGTGGAAAGACTGCTACAGAATTTACTT
Organism: Calidris pugnax; assembly: GCF_001431845.1. Classification (NCBI taxonomy): domain Eukaryota; kingdom Metazoa; phylum Chordata; class Aves; order Charadriiformes; family Scolopacidae; genus Calidris; species Calidris pugnax. The sequence continues at coordinate 1,007,722 of NW_015090999.1, read as the reverse complement.
ACTGACAATATCTCATATCTAATGAACAGTCAACACTGATCATTCTAGCAATAGAGGGTACTGTTCAGGCTGTTACCACCCACGAGATCTCTGCTCAGTAGGAAGATGGGCACACTAGAAGCTAAGAATGGGAGGAGAGCCCTGCAAACCACCTCTTTTAGTGGCAGCGATTTGGACCCTTTTCCTTCATGGACGGACTTTGCCAAGAGGAATTGTTAGAGCATTAGGCTGTCAATCAACTGTGAATAAGACAGAAATGGATTTAGAGAGTAGTGGCTGCCTTCCTTATCCACCATGCATAACTTTGCCTTTCAAAGTTTTCTGAGATATGCAAAACTGATAGGTTATTTAGTCTTCACCTCTACCTCGACCTTGTTAAAGTAGTAAACTCTTTTGTGTAAAATACTGCTCTCTAGCAGATAAACACACAGAGAGTGCAAATGAGTTACACTTCTCCTGGGTGGGTTTTTAGCCACACTTGCCTATGAGTTTAAGGAGGAGTACTATAAATTGAATCTGGACCTTTTTGCTTGAAATCTACTTCTGTCAAGATTAATATTGTCATAAACAACATGAGTGCTAAAAAAATTTCTTCCTATCTCACCACTAAATTTCATTCTCACCTCAGTCTCCTAAGTATTCTCCTCAACTAGTTTTGCATCTTCTGCTCATGAAACCTCATATATGACAGCTTTTAGTATACAAATCACAGTTCAGTACTCACACAAATGCTTTCTGATGTGTTTTCTTAGACATCTTTTTCTCCTTCCAGCAATGATGGACATCACACATACAGAGATAAAACACATCTAATCCCAGGGATTTACGGCCTTAAGAATGAAGCTTTTCAGACACCACATGCATGACAGCAGGAGGTAGAAAGGCTAACAACCCTATCTATAAAAAGCAAGAGAAAGAATTCCAGATTATTTTGTTCACTTTTAACTCCAAATTTTATGATTAAGATGAAGATAAGAAAAGTTTGGAAAGTAAACATAAGTATTGAGCAAATTGTAGTTTAACTCTTCTAAACCTTTACAGTTTTTGAAAAAAATTTAATGTGACAAAAATACTCCTCCAATAACAAAGTTGTACAAGGTTTTTGTGACAAAGCTGTAAATCAGACAAAAGCAACCTACTTCTGTATTTCTGGAAAATTACTGGAATTTCAGGTCAATAATTTGAGAGTTTATAATCCAATGAACATACTTGCTAATTTGAGCAATGATCATTACTGTTTCAAATTTAGATAGTGTAATAACAAAGAAAATAGACCATATCAAATTCTGTGGCTTACCAAGGAAATGCAGATGAAATTTTGCTTGTGTCTACTGAGATTTTCTCTTCAGATTTCTGAATTTAATTTAATGTAATTTAATACAAAATCTTGAAGCCAAATCCTACCTTCTATGACACTCAATGAAATAAAAACCAAAACAACAAAAAAGGACTAAAAAAAAAAAAAAAAATGGAAAATATGACATTAGTCCAATAGCTAGAAATCTGTAATAGAAGTCCTGAGAAATTTCATTCCTGTTTCCTAAATGTTTTGTACATTTTAAATGTAATTGTTCTCAGATAAAATCCTGACACAGACCAGAGAGAACACAGATTTCAAACTGTCTGCCAGAAAACCTCACTGTCTTGCTAGCTCTGGCAGTTAAACAGCTTTTTTGTTATGTGCCTCTAAAAGATTATGTTGTCCACCTAGAATGTATCATGTCTGTTCCTGAGTTGCCACATAGAGCCTAGCAATTTGCAGAAACACATTAGGGTCTAAATTGCCGCGGCAAGGGCAAACATTCATTTCATTGCTGAAAAGACAGTAATCTCCAGAAGAGAAGAGCCAAGACCAGTAATAGTTTCCCTGGTCCTAGTGGAACTGTCTGTTAATGGGAATCAGAATTCTGAGTGCTGGAATTCTAGCCAAGGACCCTTTCAGCAGACATGAGAAAAGAAAGTTTTTTTGCTAACTTACATAAATATATATAAACATGCATCTATACATAAACAGGCATATACTAATATATCAGCAAAGAATCACCAGCACTGTATTTTCTAAATTTATTTATTTATTTATTTTAACGGATGTGGTTTCTTTTCCTTTAAGTCTTAAGAGGGTTTTGGAAGAGAATCTCTCTGAATTTAAAAAAAAAAAAAAGGCAATATACACTCAGGAAAGAAAGACAAAGTAAACATTCACTTTTTCATTTTCTCTAATGAAATAAGTCTTCCTCATAGCTATCAGGTGCCTATGTACCAGTCTTCAACGAGAAACATTGGTTATCTGTGCCCTAAACTATCTGGTTTCAAAGACTATAATCTGACTCTGAAAAAGGTCAAGTGTCATCAATATCCATTGTTCTTATTTTTCCCAGTTAAACTTAAACCACACTGGGCCAAAGTAGTAATTAACATGCAAAACAACTTTAGCATAAATGCTTTCTAAATCCCTGCATAATTGTAAACTCTGTCTAGTTCTCTGGCAATACAGATAAAAACACCCGCATATAACCGCTGACTAGCACAGATGTAGTTCATCTGCACAACTGCATAATCGTTTTGTTGTCTCACATTACACCCGATAACTCCTTTTATGTGCTAATTTTATTTAGTATTTTGTGTATTTGTCGATTTCAGCATTTTATTTCTAATCTGACTGTTGATTTGCAGAGTAGATCTGCTTCTCTAGGTTTGTTCATGGCCTGCTGAAGGTGAACCAGAAATCTCAGTGTTACTCAGGTTTGTACAGTCTTCTTAAAAATATTAATATGAGGGAAAGCCAATCAAGATATCAGGTACAGGATATTATTGCTGGTATGCAAAGTCATCCTTTGCTTTCAGACACATACTTCTCATTTAGTATCTATTGGTAATTTTAACAAACTTCAGAAATTAGAAGAATCCTCTACATTCAGAAGACTGTGAATTTCTTCATCAAATTTCCTCATGAGGCAGGTGGGAAAAAAACCAAAACCCAAACCCAAAAATTCTTGCTTTTCAGATAGTCCTGGATATGTTTGGGGAAGTAATTATGTGATTCACATTACCTGAAATAGGGGGTAACTGCATTTCATGAATCAAGAAGTCCCTCCCAGTCCTGTATTAACAACTGCTTTTCACTTCATGATGCAGCATCCATTTTGCAATTTCTGATTTTCCTATGGTGACTGTCATAAGATATTTTGTTACTCATAAGTGCTAAAGTCCCCATAATTAAATAGGTATCGAACTCTTGAGGGCAGGTCAAGTAAGGTTGAGGAATTCCAATAAGTTCAGACACTTTTCAGTCTCAGGAGAAGAACCTCTATTCATCCACTGCTAAGTGGCTAGATAGGTTACACTGTCCACATATCTGTCATATTTATCTTTGTAGGCAGTAATGTTTCAAATTTCTGTTTATGTACTCTATCTTCTTCCTTACAGTCATCTTTTCCACTTTCCCTCTACTTTAATTATTATGGGTGGTAAGACATATCTTATTAAAGATCCTACCATCCAGAAGGACAAATTTATTTCTGTGGTATGCCAGCCTTTTCCAGGGAATTTAGCCCAATTGTCACAGGAGCTGGAAAAACCAAGCAACTAATAAGGTGCTTATGAGATGCTTCAGTTTTAGACTACTTGTACAATTTTAGGCAAATTAGCAGAAACATCGTTTGCTTTGTTTGCTAGAGTTTGCAGGACTACATTGGAGAACACTGTAGGTTTAGGCATGCTGTAATGAGTACATTTGATTGGCAGTTTCAGCAAAGAGGATGAGGTTTGAACAAGCAGAAGCTGAACTGCACCAGCCTCTATCACTGATTCTTCCAAAATGGGGCTGAAGATGATGCTTTGACAAGGCAATGTCAGGAAGCCTGCAGTGCTGCTGTGGGTGTTGTTTGTTCAGTGTCTAGATAAAAGACATTAGATTCTTGCAGTGTCACTCTGACAGATTTCAGAAACACAAAAGTGGCTTGCAGGAAAGACCCATAAAGCTATCAAATGTCAAGGCAAAATTAAATCTACATTTCGTGAAGGTTAGTAATTATCATTTCTCAAACATTGCTAGCTGGTTTAAATAAACTGTTCTTGAGGATCTGTGATCTACGGTGCATTGTATTGAAATAGCTTTACATCAAAGCCTGACGCTGGCTTTTCACCAAATTATATCTTTGCTACATGATGTAGATGCACATAGAGTCTCTCAAATTTTGAGGTTAAAAACAAAACTCTAGCTTGCAGATCTAGCTCTGCCCTTTGTTACTCTACCCTTCAGACTGTATCTCACTTATTCAAAAAGCTTTAAAACAGTAAGTCTCTGAATGAAATTGAATTTGCCAAATTCAAATATACCATCTAAATGTTGTCCTACCATTTATGACACAATTAAGTACATTGTGAGATCTTATATTCTTTCTTTCACAGCAAGAATCAAACAACTCAAGATAGAAAATCCACTGCACAGTGTGAGCAACAGCCAGTTTCTTGTGCAGAGAACCTCTAGTAGATAAAAATTTCTCAATCTTATACCCGTCTGAGAGAAAAAGCTATCAGTTGTTCACTCTTTGATGTCATACAGGGAGATGGTCCAGGTAAAAAGACTTATTTAGGAAATTAATCCAGTAAAGCATTCAGGAGGCCACACAGAATGCTATAGCAGCTTTTTTTTCACAGATTGAAAATGGTTGTACCAAAAACTTGCAATGCCTTATATAAGGACCTATTAATTTCAGGAAGTATGAAATTACTGAAATGTTACATGTGGCATCTGGGATTTTACTTCACTGATTTAGTCTTTAGACATAAGTATGTAATGCTTGGTGTTTCCTCACATGGAAAGATTGATAATGTGTTATTTGTGCCTCTGAGGAGGAGACCGTGTTTAACCCTTAACAGAGAGTGCAAGTAGTCCATGTTCAGGATTTGTACCATATATCCTAATCTGCTTTAGATTTCATTTTTTAATTAAAATTTTGAAAGTATGCTAATGATTCTCTCTACCTTTGCATATTAATTTACATTTATGTTAGGACATTGTGAATGAATGCCTACTTTAGAATATGAGATTATTCCCCTACTCCCAGATACAATTAAAGTTTTTTTCTGAAATAAAAATAATTTTTAAAAACTTTTACCCACTATTTCTTTTGAAAATAACTTTATAAATAACTTACAATAACAGAATCAATGTAAAAATTTTCTGGTTTCCAGGCCTATGTGGACTAGATCATACTCTAAATCTTTCTAGATACTCTTAAAGCTAAGCTTGTCTCCAATGCACAAGGTGCAGCCCAGATCACTCTGAACCTTCTGTCTCTTCTATCAGCAGTATGTATAAAATATCAAAGGCATATGAGTTTTCACCAAAACATCTGAAAAATGAATGAGTGAAAAGATCCATAGTTAAATAAGAAATGTCAACTTAAATAATACTTTTTTTCTGTCTTCTCTCCTTTTTCTCAAAGAAAGAGTAATGCCTTACTTAAAATTGAAGTTAAGAACACTCTTACTTTTTAATTCCTAGGAAAAAAACCCTCAACCTCTAGCTTTGAGGAAATGCCTCATTCTAGGACAATAAGCTCAAAAGAGATGGGGCAGTGCTAATTAGGTAAGAGCTTTTAATTCTGCTGGTTCATCTTCATCGTAAAAAACTGGAAACGGCCATGAATGAAAGAAAGCCTATGGACCTCCAACGCCATGCATTAGGAGACTTGTATGAACTGGAGCATACCACATTCACAGGCAAATCCCTAAGACCTCATATCAAAATGAGGTAAGCATAGATCTCGGCATTCTTCTAACATGTTTTCTCCAGTTGCTAAATCTTAATTTAAAGATGCAATAGTAATACTAAAGGAGTTATCTAATAAATGTAAGACACAGACAGACACTGATATTCTACTGTAACCTTAAGGACTCACCTGTTGCAGTTCTGCAAATGCTGACAGCTGTAAGTTCCCACATAAAGGAAATGAAGATTTGTTTTCAGTGACACTTCTTCCCCAAGATTACACAGGAAAAGTAGCATCATTTGAGATCAAATTATATATTTTATCACTAATTTTAGAAGTAACAGCAGTTGCTGTTTCTCTGGCAAGGAACTTCTAGTGTAGAGATTCAAGCCTTTGTCATCTGTTCTGTCAAAAAACCAATCCGCTAGAAAACAAACCTTACTCAATTTTAGGAGATTTTAATTAAAAAAACTAAGTAGTGTATGAAAATCTAATAGTATCTTGGAAGATAAGTACCGTTCTCCGGACAAAAACTTTGAGCTATTGAAGGAAACCTTTGAGAAAAAAATTCTAAAAGGAAAAGTCATATTTTTTCCACCAAATATAACCAAAAAAAAAA
>NW_015090999.1:908515-1000986 GCF_001431845.1 Calidris pugnax | reverse complement strand
GGGTGGTTGGAGCAACTCCAGTGACTAAATTACATCAGGAACCTAAGTTTTTAGGTAGAAAATAACAGACATCCTCACCTCAGCTGTCCAGCAGGAGTGAGAGAAGTAGCATTGCCTTAACTCTTTCCTTCAACTAAAGGAATTCTAAATACTGTTATGATAATGAAAATCTTTATTAGAAGGTTGATTATTATTAAGGAAATTAAAAGGAAATCAAATTGATGTGAAATACTCAGATGAAAAAATTTGATGCTTTCCAAGATCTGGAGACTAAATAAAAAGCATAGCCTTAACTGTATCAGTACAGTTATTTTTCCAATATGTTTATTCCAACCAACAAACACTGCCCCATGGCAGGAAAGAACTGGCAATAGGACTTTGTATTAGTTATATTCATAGGGCCATGATTATATCAGGAAAAGAAAAATTTTCTTAGACAGCAGAAGGTATCATAACCTGGCCTTCCATCTAATAATTAGCATGGCTACAAATTCAATTTGGCAGGAGTGCACATAAATTCAGCTGTCTGCTACTAGCTGTAAACTTCAAAAACAACAAAGTCATTTCCAAGGAATATTAATGGAGATGTTCTGGACCTAAAAGGAAAGGTTGGTGCATTTTAGATCTTTGCTAAAGAAATTAATGAACAAAGCCATAACGTCTAATGGATTAAATATTACATTAGCAGTCCATTTCCAAAGGACTGATGGGTTCCTTGCTTATTTCAGATGATATTTAAAACTGACAAGTATTACTGACTAGCATTCTGAAGGTCTGAACGCCTCTATTTTGTTTACCAAAATGCCATATAAAAAGTACCAAACAAACCACAACTACCAATGACAACAAAACAGCAATAAGAAAAGGCTTTTGGTGCTAAACCTCTGCTTGAAGGCAAAACTACAGAGTAATGCTGCTTCAGGATATGACTCGGTATCACAGACGCTTTATACAAAGGCTAATGAGCTTGTTGCCGGTACTGAAAACACTGTTTGCCAGTGGCAAAACTAACAGTAAGTCTATATTACCACTAATTTGCTGGCTATTTTTCTTCATTCAGTGGCTCATAAATTCAAACAGTGTTGCTTCTAGGGAAATATCAATTGCTATGGAAAAGGGATGTAAATATGTCATAACTCTAAGTGCTTTTGTAACTGGATTATTAATATTTGCAATTCACATATATCACTGAAGATATGAAAGTTAAACTTTTCTAAAATATGGGGTCAAGGAAATGCATTTTCTTGGATTTAAAAATGAACACTAAAGAGGACTAAATGGCAATAAACAACCCAAGATTGTTGTAATATCTTCAAGCGATTTCCAGTTTAGTTGCTTGAGAGGAAGAAGAGCTAATGGCTTGCCAACTTGTAAACAAAAGAGTTCTCCTGAAAGTACTGCTATACAAATATCCTCTAATAATGCTTAAAGAGTAAATAAAATATTTATTTCTGTGGGATGTATTTTTGTCAACTGTTATTACCTTTATTGATGTAGAAGCCCTTTTAAAAATGAATATACAAGTTAATGGCAGGAAGTTTTGACTATATTGAACAATTGTTTTTTTACTATGACAGAGTAGAAGTGAGCGAAGGGAGCTTTGTAGTTGTTAGCACAATCTTGAATTTTATCTCCAAAAACTTTTTTCTGAAAACAGATAATATCAGCTTGGTTAAAAAGGAAAGACAGAAAGGGAGAGATGGAGGGAAGGGAGGCAAGAAGGGAGAAAAACAGAAAGGAAAAAGAGAAAGAAAAAATAAAAATAGGAATCAAATTTTAAAAATAAAATAAAAATAAAAATAGAAAAAGGAAAAGAAAAAGAAAAAGATGAAAGGAAGAAAAAAAAAAGAGAGAGAAAGAACACAGACATTTCTTTTCTCTTGACCATGTACATGCTAATGTTACAAGACGTCAAGTAACATAGCATTGAGAGGAAATGTCATAATTGACAAGGTATTTAAACAATACCAAATAAGTTCTAGCAGCTTGTAGAGAGAGGGTAAGACTATATTCAATATTTTTGAGGATGAATCTATCATGTGTATTACATTTCATATTCTAAACTCCTGTTCTTAATAAAAAACAACTATAAAATCCTATAGTTTCCTAATGAAAAGGAAGCACAAAGCTCTGCCAAAAGTCACTGCAATAAAAGCACATATCCCTGGATGATAGAAAACTTTAATAGGCAAAACCCAACTATATTGACTTATTTTCAGGTAAAAGAAAGATTTCTGCTGATTTGCCTAAGACTTTAAACAATGTGTGCTTTGCCTATTTTCCATTTACTTGAATAATGGCTTTTAAAACCTTTGTAAAGCCTTTTGTTTGGATTTCCTGCATGAAACATTTTTATATAAGCAAGCTGTTAGACAACAAGATGAATCTTATAAATGCCCTCAACTTTGTCAAACCAAGATGTCTAGAGATTACTCTAAACATCAGGCTAAATGGAGATCACTGGTTTGATTGAAAGTGTACTGGGGCAAAATGGACTACCTGGAAATGCATCACAAGTGACACTAGTGAAAAATACTACTGAAAGCACTGCTTTCCACTGGGTGGTATCAATTTTTCCACTAGTGCAGGTCAGCACACTTCATCCACATTCATCCACAGATCTGTGCTTCTTGGAAGAGCCAAGCTGCCATATGGCATATTAAAGATCTCACTTAATAAATCGAGCTAAGGAGACCTTCCCTTTAAGCTGTTTGTTTGTTTGTTTTTATAAACAGTTTCCTGGTTTTGCAAACATCTGGGTCTGACAAAGACAGTGTACATTTTGCAAGGAGATTCTGAACCTTTGTTACCTGCATCACTGACTTTCAGTGTCAGGAACTGTATTTTTCTGCTGATACATATCTGTCTTTATGAGATCCTGAAAAAACGAAACATAAACCAAAATGTTGTATTGGCAAGTAATGAAGGTATGTAGTGTTTGTTTGCTTTTCTTCCTTTTTTGTTTTAATTTTTTTCTCTTTCAAGTGTTATTCAGAAGGAAAATTTGCAATCTGATTATAAAGCCAGAAGTTAGGAGCAAGTGGTAAATTAAAAAGAAAAGGATTATCAGACAGGATGTACACCAAGTCTTCCATCAAAACTAAAAAGATATCATACTTAGGATTTCCAAAACAGCTGCCCTTTCACATAGATCTGAAAAATCCTTTTCTTATATGACTTCTAATTTGTCATATATTTGAATGATGTGCATGCACCTGTTTAATAAAAAATAAGTGGCCTCTAGACAGTCATATAATGTCCATTTTATGTGGAGAAAGTATGGCTCAACACCTTTGTTTTTACAAGTAAACCTTTATTTCATTCTGATTTAAAAAATAAATGCTGTCAATACTATATGCAAAATGAACACTATGTGATTTTATTCTTCAATAAAAGACACAAATCAAGCACAGTAAATCAAATAAAAATGATTCTTAAATAATAATGAAACACAAGGGTCTCAAATAGTAAGAGTTCATGAGTCTGGTACAAATACTGTCACATACTTGCATATCTTCACATTTATAGGTTTCCCTACACTCTGGATCCAGGTGTCTCTGTTACACTGTAAAAGAGAATGTCTATTCTCTGGCTTTTATTCACATATCAGAATGCAGCAAGGTATATATTTCTGCCAATATTTCTCAATTTCTGATGCACAAACATAAAAACCTCTAGATTTTTTTCTTGTATGGATTCCTTACTGAAACATTTCAAGCTATGTGACACTATCTTTTATACTTGCCTCTATTTGCAGCCATACCAGTTGTTCCTGGTAACTACGCATTCATACCACATGTGCTCCCTCATGTAGTTATGTTACTCTTCAATAAAGCGCAACACAAAATATTTTTGTTAAATATGTTGTTAAAAAACCACCAACTTCTAGCATTTTCTTTGTTGTTTTATTTCTGGTTTACTACTTACTTCAGTTGTTCTTTTCTCATTTCCTTTCCCTAGTTGTTCAACATAATTAAATGTGATGTGACCTCTTCCTGTCCCAACTGGCAATGAGGCTTCCTAAGTGCCTCAAGTCCATGTGGGACAGTGTTAATGCTGAGAGTGCCCACCTCCCACCATGTCTGTAATTGCGCATTCCCACTGCCTCCTGCATTTCAGCTGTCTATGCAGTGAGGCAAATCGATTTGTCAATCCTCCTGGAAATCTATCTACCAAAAATCAGCATTTGTTTTCAGTCTTGGTGCTGCTTGCTCTATCAGCAACTGCTTGCAGCAGCACCACTTCAGATCAAGTAATGCATAGGATCCACATCTTAGAAGTGACTGTAGCTTGAAAATTAGGGTGATGAGGACACTTTCCCAGATCTTAAAATAATTGAAAATGAACCCTCTTGGGCCGGGATCCTTCACTGATCAATCATTCTAACCATGTCCCTGTTACTTAAGAGTGAACAGGTCTACCATCACCCCAGCTGTTTTGCCAGGTGGTGCCCAAAATGCACCTACAATCTGTGGCTCATTAAGAGACAAAATTGTGCACACAAAACATATACACCTACAGCCCTCCAGGGTGCTGGGATTTCTGATATATCTCTACCCATCATTCCTACCAGGTGGTTCCCTGCACTGTGTGTGGGATCTGAGGTCTTCATGTATATTGGATGGGGAAGCTAGCTACTCAACAAAACCTGCGGTCTTAAATGTCAGGCCTTATCAAGAACTTTTAAGTCCTTAATTGAGTATTTTACTCCCAGACTCAAGAAATTGGTGTTTTCTTTGACTTGTTTCATTTATTTTTCTTCATAACAGTCCCTTACTAGAACGTGATTTGATTTTCTTTTAGAGTTCCTTTAATACCTGAGGGAAGAAAATGCATCACAGCTAAAGCTTTCGATGCTGTAGCTATTTTCTATCTTAAGAATTGTGATCTTTTCATCAGTGTCTATCTTTTGAAGTCTGACATGTTGACACTAAAATTACCTTTATCATTCAGAACTTTTTTTCTGCCTTTTTGCACTCTGGTCACTGACTCCCCTAATTTAATTTCACAATCACTGTCTTTAAATTACCTTATAGCTCCACCTTCTTTGCTGTCTCTCATTTTGTTTCTTTCTGTTAACAGTAGGAAATCTTTCTCCTGACACAATCTGCCATGTGCTTTCTATTACATAACCTGCTGTGTTGTAAGCTGATAATCATCTGCTATATGACCTTCTTCTTTGTCAAATTACTCCCTCAACCCCACTTACACTGTGAGAACTGTTCTTGCTGCTAAGTACATTGTTACGGGTTTCCATTGTCCATTACTTGCATTCATTGCAATGAATGTACCTTAATGTTCTACACAGCAGTACCGTAATGAACACATTTTTTGCATTTCATGACTTTCTCCATGGTCATTGAATCAGGACTTTTTCTTTTTTTTTTTTTTTTTTTTCCTTATGGCCACCTTTCCCCCATGCCAGTAGAAATACAAATATATATAAATAAAGCTGGCTTGATTCGAAAAGCATGGTTGCTAGGTAGCCACTGTCATGATAGTGAAGGTACCAGTGAAGCACAGAGAGGTGAGTCCCTCATAATTGCAGAGATCCATTTCTCATTTGGTTTGTGAATGAGTCTTTTTTTTTTTTTTTTTTTTTTTTTCTCCAGGGGTTTCAGTGTTTCAATGGGCTTTGAATTAGAGCCCTATATTGAGTTTTCATGAACAGCAACTTTGTCTTTTGGATATGACATTTGCACTCAAAGTGCTTTTAAACGCTGAGCATGTCACCAATGTAGTAGGTTATTTCAACAGAAGAGAAGGAAAGGGAATGATTCTCTCCATGTTTTGAATGAAACCCTTTTAAAGACATGGCTGAACTTGCAGGAGGTTTGTAAAAGTCTTAGAATATGAAAAAGTGCTACACGGTTAGTAAGAATGATTGATGATAAAATGTAATATCAGAAAAGTTAACAGCAGCCACTTTAGAAGAGAACAGTTTCTGTAAAAATTAAGCATCTTGTCAATAAACCAGCCCAATACCACTGGGTCTTTTTGGCTGCTCATTGAAGTGATGCTATTATTTTAAGTGTTGGTACTGATGGTATTCCTGTAAGTGCTACTGTTGTAACATTACACCATGCAAAAGTGTGGTGTTCATCGGGAGGAGACTGAAAGGAGAAAAACACAGGAAGGAGAAAGGATAGTTATTTAGTGACATTGTTAATAAATATTCAGTAACTAAACAATTACTTAAATGACTGATTTAATTGTCATCATGAATTTTAGCTATAACAATTTCTGTATACATCATCTAGAACTGTCTACAAAATACAGAGGAGTTGTGTTTGGTGTCTATTCCTAGCATATGCCCATCAATTTTTAATATTTATAAATTCTTTTAAGTGCATTTTTGGGAAAGATTTATTTTATATTATGGTTTTGCTTGTTTTCAGACACACATTTTAAAAAGGCTTGGGCTGGCACCTGGTAAAACTTCCTTCCTTGAAATCTTTCTTACTAGAATAAGTGATTTTATTTGATGTTTTGTCAGAATACAATTTAAAGTAAGCCCCCAAGTGAACTGTACTTAACTTTGGAACAATTTAAGATCAAGCTTAAGCATTAGGTCAATACAATAACACAGTTTGTTCCACATTTACAACAACAATCATTTATATAATTGAGTGTAAAGCAAAATTTTTTGTACCATGTATGCCTATAAGCAATCTCTAGTGAATATGATTTTTTATCCAAATCACTTTGTTTTCCTTGTCCATTTTATTTTACATTCTTTTGGAACACTACAGTGGAACAATTTTCCTGGAGAGAGATCTAGTTAACATTTTATGAGACAGACAACTTTCAGAACTCCTTTTGAGCTTTGCCAAATTGAACATGTAAAAATAAAGCTGTCAGGTGTAAGAGCAGTGGAGCATTTTGCTAGTCTGGTCTGGAGGATGAAATCACATGGTGCTGTCCTGAGAACACTGATTTTAGTCATTGTGAAGTGCATCATTGTTATTCAGTCCGATTGATCAATGAAAGTATTCACTTCATTTAGATCAAGCAAAGCCAGAACCAAATATCACCACTTGACTATTCTGTACGCAGTCAGGTGCATGCCATCTATCTCATCTAAACCAATCTAATACACTTTTCCATTTTGTTACAGAAAGCAGACTGGTTCCAGCAGCTGAGAAGTAGTAAGTGCATGATAAATAACTCACTGATTGTCAGGCTATATGAGCAGAGAGAATGAAACAATAAAAAAAGGAGGACAACTTTTAAATCTTGCTAGTTACATGGAAGGAAGGACACATTTCAGTTGATTTTATTTGAAATAGTGGTATCAGATAAATTAGATATACTTTCTGCCAAAATGTTCACACACTTTTGGAAGCAGATGGAGTATTTATTGTCAGACTGACTAGGTAAGAAATACTCCACTCCAGCTACTTGTAAACAATTCTTATTCTTTCCATTAGTTTATTAGACAACTGTCAAGACACTTAACATGTCATGTAATTTGTTTTTGGATGTGAAGAGGAAATTTCTGAGCTCCTGAAACACTGAAATTACAGACAGTTGAACTTACAAATAGGCTTTTACAAAATTTTGTTTCATATCTTCTTCAGATTTATCAGTAAGAAAAACAGATGTATTCTCAGATCTATAACGCTTTCTCAAGCTTCATAACAGTTAAATTTTCATTTGTAGCATTTAAAACAAGGTTAAAATGTGGTGATGTCAGTGAGAAAGCTTCACCTGTGTGGCACCTGCACATGCATTTCCCAAACTGTGTTTAAAACTTTAGTTTTAAGTCCAAAGGGTAAAATGTAAATAAAATACTATCATTTGCTACATATTGACTCTGTCCTTAGCTATGTGTGAAAGACAGCACTATTCAAACTCTAAGAAGCTTGCAATCCATGAGCTAAACCAGATAATCGCCAGAGCCAGTTTCTGAAGAAAAAGAACACCTTTATATATCAATGTGTGATTTGGTCCCAAGCTTTCATCCACCCATGGCAAGAGCAGCATTTGAACCTTTTTATCAGATTACCCAGCTTTTGCTTTTCTGTATCAGTGACTGATACTGCCACACAGTACAAGGGAGCCGGAATACAATCTCACTTCTTCTTGCACTTCTTTAGGGTTCATCATGGATATTCCACATAAATGTTCACCTTCAGCTAGTGTTTTTTAGTTCTACATTTTGAGACAGAGAATATAATATCCCAACCGACAGACTAACAATGAAACAATTATCAAAACAAATTTTACTGGAAAGTAATTATCCTGTTTTCAGAACAAGGTTTAAATAAGTAGTAAATGAGGTATAGGGTACATCCTGAAGAACAGTAAGGGTAAGATAAATTATCAAATGGTCCTTAGAGTTCTGAGGAACGTTTGTTGCTGTTGGAGTTATACACTACTATTATGACTGTGACAGTTGAAAGGAAGTGACAAGCACAGAGAAACCTTTGTCAGTGCTTGTCCACCGTGCTGGCATAAGCACCTTTGTAAAAATGAGTTTCCTGGCCTAACTCATTAATTTTCTCTGAAAACGTGGTCAATAAAGAAAGACTAAAGGATAGTGATGAACTTTATAAGACTGGAGAAGACATTCTAGAAATTTGAGTTTACTCTTTCTCTCAAACTTCAGCTTTATTCCATGTCACCTGCCATCTCTACTACTGAAGTCAAGCCATGGTGGAGTTAGGGGTGCAAGATTTATGAGCACAGAATAAAATTCAGATCCAGAAAGCAACTGATTCTCACTGAATATCTCGGTCTTGCTCCCAAGGTTGCTACATATTTTATAGTAGACTGTCACTGAATACAATACAGTTATGCCTCAGAAGCAAAGACTAAACCTCTGCCTGCCATGCATGTTCAAGCCCTTAAGCACATTTCTCGAAATAATTTCAAGATCTACTACCTGAACATGAGGCTCTGGGGATTTTTAGTGGGATTTTGGATTGGAATTTAGGCATTAAATTCCACTTTTATATTCCTATATTTCGCTGTAAGCATATTTGTTAGCAGTAAATTTTCTGAATAGAAGACTCCCTGTATAATCCAGCAGTTAATTATATACCTCAATTTTGAGGACCAAATGATGACCTATAGGCAGCTTGAATTCAAACCATTTATATCCTTTTGGCTTCTTGGTTTTGTAACTTCAGCATTTTTTTAACAGAAAAATGTAAAATATTTATTTTTGAGTAATAAATCAAATGACTAGACTTTAAAAAAAAAAAAAAAAAAAAAATAAAAACAAAACAGCTGTGCTCTGAGCAAAACCAAAGATCTCCAAAAAAAAAAAAAAAACCAAAACCAAAACCAACCAACCAAACAAACAAACAAAACTCCACAAAATCATTACAGGACCTACATCCCAGAGGGATTTATTTGATAATCTCCTTTTATTAATAAAGGATGAGTCTCTTTTATCCACTCATCATCTTATCAGTTCTTTCATTAGATAGGAATATAAGACAGGGGTATTCCAGTCCCCTGTTATTGCAGGCAATTTGCTAGCATGGTGGTTCAAAAGGAAACTTCCTAAATAGGTTATTTCTTCACAAAAATTAGGGAAAGTATACTCAATGAAGCAGAGAGATATAGTGAACACTGAGGATGGCAAAAAGAAGGAAAGGATTTAGACCATATAAGAGGGCTTAAAGTGAAAATGTCTAGTAGAAATTACTTACAGGAAAGATTGGTGCCATAACTTACACTTATGAAAGCATGAAGGAATAAATGTAGACTTTCTCATGGATATTTAGGGAACGGAGGGCTAATTTGTGCTCCCTTGCTTGGTCTGGAATATTGAAAAAAATCTACTGTTTCCACTGTGAGGAAGATGATGTGGGTTTGACAGGGAATGGACAGGAAGTGGCCAGGAACCAACTTTATAAATGTTAGAAGGTGGAGCTGGTGCAATGTTCAAAGAAAGCTAACTAGTCCAGGAAAGGACAACCTCATTTATCCCTACCCAAAACATGTGACAAAACTGGAAAGAACAACGCACAGTACTTTATTCTAGGCAGATGGTAAAGACAAAATCTATAAACAAAGGACTACTTGAACAATTAGTTGACGATTAGTCAAACCAAGTGACTGGTTTTATTTACTTGTGATACAGATGCTACCTTCTCCCAACATCGACTACTGGTTGTGACCCATACAGATAATTTATTTATTTCATCTAAGGATGTCCTTTAGTATACTTCATCCCCTAAAACTTATTTTAAAATAAAACAAAACAAAATCCAGTACAAAAACCAATACAAAAGCAAGTTTATATAACCTATGCAAAAATACCCCCAAAAAAGTATTTATACAAAAGCCAACCAAAGGCAGACATGGTTTATAAGAGTTATTGTTTAAAGACTGACAGTCTTTCTATGTTTAACATTTCATTTAATCTAGATGAATACATAAATGATTTGACTACTTACGTTTCCTTGGTCTTCTGGCATGACGTGACTATTGTTAGATATAGAGCTTCTATTAAAGGACTTTTTCATCAGGTTTATCATTTTGTACTTAGTGCTGCAACTGCTAGCCCTACCAGTGAACAGCAAAATTGAGAACGATACAGCTGATAGGTTTTACCCTTTATCAGCTTCATGGTAATTTAATGCAACACAGACTATTATTTGCATTACTTCGAAAGTAAAAAGATGCTTCCTGTGGGATTACATCACTATTAGATATTTCTTACTCTATTATGTGTGAAGCAACCCGGCATTCAAAACAGGGTTTGTGCAAACTTCATTTGTGATAATAAACTTAATGAGCAGCACTGAGAAACGTCTAAAGAACTGAATTATGATGACATAGTATTTGCCAAATAGAGCTTTGCATTTTTGTGTGTATTGTTTCATTAAAGACACACTAGCTCTTTTGGCATGCAATTGAAAATGAAAATAGCAAAGTGCATTTTAAACATCTGCCATGCTGGGCAATCACTGGAAGGGAAAAAATCTCCAAAACACATATAAGATGTAAAATTAGAGCATTCAAACCTGTTCCTTATGAATTAAGATGGTTATAATGTTTTGTTATGTTTTCTGTTGCTGAAACAGTAAAATTCCCCATATTTAGTGTGCATGACTGAAAGGGAAAGGGAGGAGGGATCAATATACAAGACCAATTTTATTAAGAGATATATATCAATTTCAATTTCAATTATAATAGCCTCCTTTAGTATCAGAGGGAATGGCTGAAAATGGTGGTACACCAACCAAAGTGAATGGCACATAACTTGGTCATTATATGCAACCACAGAAGAAAATGAAGAAAAAGTCTTATAAGGCTTCATACCTACAGACTGTATTTTGCCTGGAACCCAATAACCTCTCTGGACCCAAACCTGAGCCTCTTTATTTGCTACCTTCCATGTCTGAGAAACTTGGCATCTGGAAGACACTGAAGAGTTACTCTGAAAGAAACTTACCCCAGGAAAGAAACACAACACAAACTTAAATATGAAAACAAAGACTGCATAGGCAATAGATTTGCCTGGAAAGAAACATATCCCTGTTTGCCCTAAAGGTATCTGAGACATCTATATGGGTCTAACAGTTATTACAATAGATATACTGGAGACTCTTGTCCTTCCAAAGTGGCATTTCAGAGCTGGGAGATACTCCAGAGAATTATGAAAAAAATGAAATAAATTCTTAAATGTAGCATCATGCAGAAAGGCGGAAAAAATAGACACAGAGACAAGCTATATTAATTCTGCTGTGGACTACAAGAGTTTCTATAATCTCTCTGGAAAATAATAATGAACATCACGAACATGAGAAAAAGTAGGATAGATATGCCCCATATTTCAGAATTGATACTGAAACTATGTGAGGTTGAAAATTTCAAAATATTTTTGCTTCTGTTTTTCATAAATTGGAACACACTTTTAAAAAAGATTTCATTTAATGTTTGGTTTCCACCATTGTTTTTTTTTGTTTACCATGTCTGACAGTCTTTCTTCTCTCGTTTCATTTTCTGTTTTGATATTTTTCACCACACTCTCACTGTCCTCATCCTTTTGTTCCCATTTCTGTCAGTCTGCTCTCTATACCCATAAGCACATCATCACCTATTTAGTCTGAATGAAATAGCCAGCATGGTGGGCCTTGGGCGTATCAATAATTCATATTGCACAGCAAAGAGGATTTGAAAAATACTTGTGAACCCCATAAATCACCTTGAAAACTGATTATATCTAGGATGATAGAGATCAAAGTGACCTGTGAAACACTGCATTTGAGGACAGAAAGGTGAGAAGGCAGTTTTCCTAGTATGAAGGACAAATATTTATTTATTTATTTAGTAGAAAAGCTGGTGCAATTACACCTGGTATGGCTTTTTTTCAACCACTTTCAATTATTAATATTGTCCTATTTCTAAAATAAATTATCCAGTTAGAAAATAAATAAAAAATAAATAAAAAATAAATAGAAAATAAATAAATAAATATTAAGGACAGTTTCAGACAACATTTTTCACCTTGGATTTAATTGCTCCATAGATAGACAGAAGTAGTCCACACAGATTCACCAAGGGGAAATCATGTCTGACCAACCTGATAGCCTTCTACGATGCCATGACTGGATGGATAGACAAGGGGAGAGCAGTGGATGTTGTCTACCTTGACTTCAGCAAGGCTTTTGACACAATCTCCCGCAGCATCCTCATAGGTAAGCTTAGGAAGTGTGGATTAGAGGAATGGACAGTGAGGTGGATTAAAAACTGGCTAAAAGACAGAGCTCAGAGGGTTGTGATTAGGGGCACAGAATCTAGTTGGAGGTCTGTAACAAGTGGAGTCCCCAAGGGGTCAGTACTGGGTCCAGTCCTCTTCAATATATTCATCAGTGACCTGGAGGAAGAGATGGAATGTATCCTCAGCAAATTCGCTGATGATACAAAACTGGGAGGGGTCATTGACATGCCGGAGGGCTGTGCTGCCGTACAGCGAGACCTGGACAGGCTGGAGAGTTGGGCAGAGAGGAACGTGATGAAATTCAACAAAGGGAAGTGTAGGGTGCTGCACTTGGGGAGAAACCACCCCAAGTACCAGTACAGTTTGGGGGCTGACCTGCTGAGAGCAGCTCTGAGGAGAAAGACCTCTGAGTTCTGGTGGACAATAGGAAGACCATATGCCTACAGAGCTCAGAGGGTTGTGATTAGGGGCACAGAATCTAGTTGGAGGTCTGTAACAAGTGGAGTCCCCAAGGGGTCAGTACTGGGTCCAGTCCTCTTCAATATATTCATCAGTGACCTGGAGGAAGAGATGGAATGTATCCTCAGCAAATTCGCTGATGATACAAAACTGGGAGGGGTCATTGACATGCCGGAGGGCTGTGCTGCCGTACAGCGAGACCTGGACAGGCTGGAGAGTTGGGCAGAGAGGAACGTGATGAAATTCAACAAAGGGAAGTGTAGGGTGCTGCACTTGGGGAGAAACCACCCCAAGTACCAGTACAGTTTGGGGGCTGACCTGCTGAGAGCAGCTCTGAGGAGAAAGACCTCTGAGTTCTGGTGGACAATAGGAAGACCATATGCCCTGGCATCCTGGGGTGCATCAGGAAGAGTGTGAACAGCAGGTCGAGGGAGGTTATCCTCCCCCCCTACTCTGCCCTGGTGAGGCCCCATCTAGAGTACTGTGTCCATTTCTGGGCTCCCCAGTCCAAGAAGGACAGGCAACTGCTGGAGAGGATACAGCAGAGGGCTACAAAGATGATTAGGGGCCTGGAGCATCTCTCCTACAAGGAGAGGCTGAGAGACTTGGGTATTTTTAGTCTGGGGAAGAGAAGGCTGATAGGGGATCTGATCAACACCTATGAATACTTAAATGGTGAGTGTCAAGAGTAAAGGGCCAGTCTTTTTTCAGTGGTGCTCAGGGACAGGACAAGAGGAAATGGGCACAAACTTGAACATAGGAAGTTCCACCTAAACATGAGGAGGAACTTCTTTACTTTGAGGATGGCAGAGCACTGGAACAGGCTGCTCAGGGAGATGGTGGAGTTTCCATCTCCAGAGACATTCAAAACCCACCTAGACACGTTCCTATGCAAGCTGCTTTATGTGGACCTGCTTTTGCAGGGGGCTTGGACTAGATGATCTCCTTTCATTCCGTGATTCTGTGATACATCTTCATTTTTTCTATTTAAGCCAGCTTTGCCCCACAGAACTTTTACAAAGCTGTACATGAAGAATCAGTGTCTCCTGTTTGATGCCACATGTTTCTGAAAACTACTTATTTGTTTTCCTTCATTTTTTAAATCCTTTAGCAAGTTTTCTAAAAAAATCTGGTCAGTGTCATGTAGAATGTGCTGAAGATAAAGAATCCTTGAGTGGGATGCAAAAAACTTAGTTAGTCCTCTTCTACTGAAAGATAGTAGAAGGTTGTAGCAGACATTAGATGGGGAAACTGTAAAAAAGCAGTAGTTGTACGTTAATGGAGATGTGATCTGTATGATATGTAACGATGTTCCACAAAACCCAGAAAGAATATGTGTTATAAAATAACAATCAGAGTTGACACTATTGATGATAATCACACAAGAAAAGCTAAAAACTAAACAGAATGATGGAATATTATGGTAAATTTGCTTCTCTGGTTCAGGGTTGAGATAATTTGGCAAATGCCCCTTGTATTTTTGTATTGTATTTGTATTGTAAATACCTCTGCCCATGTTATAGTGATAAAGATCTTGAACTACAAATTTTTCATCTATTTCACCACCAATTCCGTCTATGTCAAGCAAATAGAGGCGATGTGTACATTGCTGTAAAAGATAGCTTTTCTGTGGTTCCTATGTCTTGGTGAATGCCCAAGTCACATCTCGGCCACACATTAGGACAAGTTATCATTATCTAATATCCCTTTCCTGTACTCCCAGTTACACAAGAGTGGACCTTTGGAGCACTGGAGCCATCAGTTTTGCTAAATGAATAGAGGTCTGGCTGTCTAGGATATGAGGCTCAGGAATGCATCAACAACAAGGCTAGTGACAGCCATAGAAAGCTAAAGACAAGAGCCAATGCTGAAAAACACAAAGCTTTCTTTTTTTCAGGATTTCTACATAGACTCTTTGAGTCTATTGTAAGACAGAGTGAGAACAGGAGCGCTTCAAAACTCTAGGTTTAATTAGCTTCAGTCTGAAAACAAACAAGGAATGGATATAGGGTGACAAAGAGCAAAAGTTAATCTACATTACAATGCACTCAACAACTGTGGGCCAAAGGTTCTCTAGTTAATAAGCTCATACTTTAGACAGACTGTGTCAAGACTTTCTGTGGCATTTCTGCAGTGCAGATTTTTCTAGTGAAGGTCTCCCAGATGTGTGAAAGTTGAAAATATTCAGATGCTTTTTGTCAAGTAAGAAACTATCTCAGAGACAACTCACTGTATTAATGCCATACCTATACCATTAATTTTGCTGTAATGTGATGAGCTGAAAAATAATTGTATCGTAGTCCAAATTTGTCCTATTCAATGATGTACAGTAGTCATCCTTGTTAACCTAATGTTTATCAGCTCTTTAACAAACATCAGCTGCCAAAAATCTGCTGTTACTTTTTTGTTCTCATATTCCTTGGATTTTATAGTATTTATATAGAAAAAACCATAATTTCTCACCACTGCAGGAATCATGGAAGAAAGTTCCTGCTTGTGCCCAACTTATTCTAGATTATCTGGGGACTCTCTTTTTATACTTAAAAATAATCATGGTATTCCAAACACCACTCTTGTGGTTTAAGTCCGATAGGCAGCTAAGCCCCACAGATCCACTTACCTACAGCAGGATGGAGGACAGAATCAAAAGGGTGGACATGAGAAAACTCATGGGTTGAGATAAAGACAGTTTAACAGGGCGAGCAAAACCTGTGTGCACAAGCAATGCAAAATAAAGAATTTATTCACTTCTGCCCATCGGCAGGAAGGTGTTTAGCCATTTCCAGGAAAGCAGGGCTTCATCACATGTAGCAGTTACTTGGGAAGAAAAATGCCGTAACTTGGAACATTCCCCTTCCTTCTTCCCCCACCTTTTTTTGCTGGGCATAATGTCATTAATGGACATCCCTTTGGTTGAGGTCAGCTGTTCCAGTTGTGTCCCCTCCCAACTTCTTGTGCACCCCTACCCTACTTGCTGGCAGGGCGGTGTGAGGAGCAGAAAAGGACTCAATAATGTGTAAGAACTGCTCAATAACAGCTAAAACATTAGTGTGTCATCAATACTGTTTTCATAACAAATGCAAAACATAGCATCATACAAGCTACTATAAAGAAAACTAACTCTATCCTAACTCTATGAATATACAAGCTACTATAAAGAAAACTAACTCTAGCCTAACTCTATGAACCAATACCAGTACACCACTGTATGATACCAGTACACCACTGTTAATGGTAAGCCCTTAGTCTTTACTAGGGACCATTACAATGCTGCATTAGCAGAATATAATTTTTGCAATCTAGACCATCCATAGCGATAGTTGCTATAGTCTACCAGGAGTTAGGTATTTCAGACTATATACAACTTATTGACTTCTTGGCCCATCTACAAACTTGGTTAGAATAAATGTTTACAACAAAACATTGCATTGCTCTGCTGCAGTCCACAGAGCTGTTTTGAAAGAGTTATTGTGTGTTTTGATGCTGCATTGTGGTGCTAGGAAAGGTGAAAGAGGAAGATGAAAACAAGCAAGTAGTTATAAATCACTTCAAATTGAGCCTGATCTTTGAAAATGGCATGTAGAAGGATTGTGAACACAAAGCAAGTTTAAATCTTGTTTGAAAAAACAAATAGGTAATGAAAAAAATTAAAAGAGGGAAGTGACCATGTATTTAAAACTATTTTAGAAGATTATGTCAATAACTCTTGGCAAGGTAAGTGTTGAAAGAATCTTACTGAAATGGTACAAGAATCATCATAACAGAAATTTATTTTTCAAATAAGCGTAATATCAGACTCTTTATATGGAGGGTTTCCCAACAAAACATGTGGTCTTATTGTCTGCTATGAGTAGACATCCTTTTTGCTGCTATACAGCTGATAACTTAAGGGAGTTTTTCATGTCGTTAACATATATAGAAGTATTTAGATAATCCTGACATGAATATTACAACTAAAATTAATGAAGCTGAGTTTTTTTAAATTCTTGGCTTTTGTTGAAATAATAATAGAAATTATACCCAGCAATCTTAATACCTCAATGTATAAGTTTTTTCTGTCGAGCACATCAACCAAGTTTTTGGCCTACATAAGTATATGAAAACTGAGCTACACCAGCTCAGTATAATGCAATTCTGGGAAGTCATCCAAATCTGGGAATGCTGGTTTATGATCAACACATCAAAAATGAACAGATAACTCATCTCATAGCCAACTAAGAACAGTATACAACTAAGGAGTTTGAAGCTGAGGTTTTGTATTTTATTAAAAAAAAATGCAAGAGACTTTCCTGTTTCCTTACTAAGGGTGCCAGAATTTGTACTCTTTGAAAGACCCTTTTGCATTTGGAGTTGTTCAATTAACAGGCAATATAGCTGAAATAGTCTTTTAAGCAGCCAAGACCTCTATGCAAATATTAAAGATTTGCAGACAGAACCACAACACAGGCTGGTGTTGTCTACTGTTTAAAATCTACCATAGCAAAGCTGAAATTAAACAATGCCTCATTACTTGCAAAATCTTTCCAGTCTGACAATCTTTCTGCTTCAGTAGTTTACTGGTTTCCTCACCCTGGAATCTGAAGGTTATTTGAAAAGAAACAGACAATTTGTCTTTGCAGGAGGAGTAGATTAGGGAAACAGTTTAGAAAGGATGAACTCTGGAAGTAGCAGAGTTGAGTGTCTAAAATAATATTGGAAATTGCTTTCCAGCGCTGTTTATATTCTCTGCCTTCAAGAACATGCAGTGCAGGATGATGAGTGTCAGCTAATAAACATGACAACTCCAAGAGGGAGTCATGAAATGACAGCAAAAACACCTGGTAAGTACAGCAGTACCCAGAAATCCCAGAACTTCAAAATCACTGATTTGTAACGGCTGTGGAAGGTAGCAAGATATTAAATGTGCAGCCACTCTTTCACAGGTCTGTAGCAGGTTACTTGCCATGGGAAATAACCTGCAAGTCAGGTTTTCTTGCTGTTGGGCTTTCCACCTCTGTGATTTTGGAGATTGTAGGATAACCAGAACACTCCCACCTTTCAGGTTACATTACCATTTATGGAGCCTTTATCAATGAATCACCTTAAACTATACACTTAGTTTTAGATACAATGCACACTGATTGACAACGGTTGTCTTAAAATCTTCTCTTTAAGCTTTAAACTATTTTTTGCAAGTAAATGGGCTATTTCAATAGCAACATTCATTATTGTATCAGGTGGAAAAAAATGCTCATTTAATCTTCTCAAGTACAATTTACTCAGTGTAGATCACCCCAAGTGCTGTCAAAAGCTGAAATGTGCCACACTATTTTTATTATTTTTACTAAAGACTGAGTGACAAAGTCCAGGCTTAATTACAGAGAAAAAAGTCCTCCAGAAGTGTAAGGGAGTGAAAGACACAAGTCATCTATACCCAAATATTTTGGAACTAACAACTGAGCATAATAAGCACACACACAAATACTCTCCAAACCAATAACCTCCAATAAAGATAAAATTTGAAGTCTTTCTTTGGAGAAGTTTAATACAAGAGTGAAAAAACAAACCAGTTGGATGAGCTTGATTCAAAACATCCTTCACTCCTTGCCATGGAGTTTAAATTAAATTAAAATCAATTCCTGATCTCATCTTCCCATCACATTCTGTGGAGACATTTCAAACCTGAGGCTAAAACTGATGAAACCAATAATTTGTAGAACAACCTGGCTTACCTTTAAGAAGGTTTGTGCATATGAAAACAATAAAGAGGAATAAGGCTAGGGCCAGGGGCAGACAGGAGAAAAGAAGCAGCGTGTCAAAAAGCCGTGTATTTTGCTGTTCCTCAGGAATGTTGTTTTTATATTAAATTTTATCTCCAAGAAATAAATGTCATTCAAAATACTGAAATGAGGGACGGGTAATGAGAAACTGTTCAATTTGAAAGGGCAATATGACAAAAGCAAAGGAGGTGAGGTGGGGCAAAGGAGGGAAAGGGAAAAGGGAAAAAAGGGAAAAGGAATGGGGAAGGGGAGGGGGAAAGGGAAGGGGAAGTGGAAGAGGAAAAGAGAGGGAGAGGGGGACGAGACAGAGGAGCGGGAAGAAGGCAAGGCAAGAAAGGTAAGATGTCTTTTCTAAGTGAGAACACCTATTGCTTTCTAATTTTACTTGGACTGAATACTGCAAATAACAAGGTACATCTAATGAAGTCATTTCATGTACTATTTGAGACGATACAAGACACCCTGACCTCATTAGAGAGGAAAAATCATGAATTAGACATCTGTGTGGTGAATTACAAGGTTGAAGAAAAATGTGGCAGATGCTATACAGCATAACATGGATGGAATAACATTTTAGCAATATAATTAAAACTGCAGATATTATAACCAAATGGAAAGTAAAGTATGCCAGTTACAATTAAACAGGGACAGAAAGAAGCTGAGCCTAAATACTTCATTTGCACTTTAATTTCTAAGTAGTCATCTATACATTGCAGTGGATGTGCATGAATCCAGGATTCTGAATCCTGTTTTATGAATCATTGCATGTCCCAATAAGGAAGGTAGAGATGGTGACTAATTATTATATATAAATATGTATGTTTTTTTTAGTAATGCCAGAAGTAATATAATGCATGTATTAGTGAAAACACAGGTTGTTATGTGGAAGATACATATATCACTAAAGATAAATGACAATGGAAGTAACAGTACAGAAGGAAAATGTGACAAGGTATGTGTATCTCAGAAATACACTGCAGAATGAAATAAGCAATGAAATAGCAACTGAACTGAATATGTTAATGGTAAAGAGAATAAGTAACACCCCAACTGCTTATTTTCATAGAATCATAGAATCATTTATGTTGAAAAGGACCTTTAAGATCACTGAGTCCAACCATTAACCTAACACTGCCAAGTCTACCACTAAACCATGTGTCCCACCACTATACCTACATTTGTTTTAAATACCTCCAATGATGGTGACTCAACCACTTCCCTGGGCAACTTGTTCGAATGTTTGATAACTGTTATGATAAAGAATTTTTTCCTAATATCTTTATCAAGCACTCGTATGGACAGTTTCAAGATGCTGAAAGAAGAGTTTCAAATTTTTCTTCTGGAAAGAATTTCAAAATGTAATTACTGTAGTGCAGGCTACTAATTTCTGTAAAATAGTCAAGGTTCCTGAAAAATAAACCAACTTTACTGTACACTGTGTACTTTGTTGTTCTTCAGGAATATTGTTTTTATATTAAATTTCATCTCCCATAAATAAATGTCATTTAAAATACTGAAATGAGGGACAGGTATTAAGAAAGTGTTCCATTTGAAAAGGCAACATGACTAAAGCAAAAGAGATAAGATCTCTATTGGCAATTTTGTTGATTTACAGTACCTGAGAATCTGACCCAATATAGAAATTTTTCTTCCATTTTCTTTGCATTTACTTGCATTACGAAGAAAAAAAAGAATTACAGGTCACCCAGACTCCTGTTTTCTCCAGATGTTGGTCAGGAATGCAGAAGAAAAAGAGAAAGAAATAGTTTATTAGCAATGAGGAAATAATTTACAAACAAAAGAGCCAAAACTGCTATTCCTATGTAATCCTGCTGCAGAAGTTTGGCCTGGATACAAAGTTCTGGGTAATCTGAGATTGAACATTAATTTAGGAAACACAGAAATAAACATCAAAGTAAACTCGAGGCCATAATGTTAATCATGTTACCAATCTCATTTAGATTTGTCTGTTGAAAAGCTTTAATGGGACTAAAGTTGTTATATTCGAATACATGTTTTAGGGAATAGATTCAAAAGCAGCTGAGGTTGCCAAAAATCACTACAAACATACTTTTCATTTTTTCTGAGTGCATTTGGATTCAATGGGTGTACTGTTCCCATGCCTTGCAAAGCATTACAATAACTGGTACTAGCAGACAAAAGGAAATGGGGCTACAGGAAGAAAAAGGTGGCTGAATCACTCCTGTCGGTAGGAGCACTGTCCTAGTTCCGCGTAAACTAGTTGTGAAACCAAATCCCAGGACAAGTCGGGAGAACTATCTTCTGAAAGTGCTTAAATCAGTCTATCAACTATGGAAGGTATGTAAATGTCTAGATCAAAATTATATAATTCAGAATCCTGCACAAAATTTGGTTTTCACCTCAAAATCAAGGTTTAGGTGGTTCACAACTGAATTGTATTTTTCCCTGTTCTGTCCTGTTTGTCTTGTCCTCCACACCATGAGAAGAGTTCAGAGATCATTCACAGCCCTGAAAAGAGAAGGGTATAAGACATACTATTCTATCAATATTTCCTATTAGTTTGGGGTACACATTTAGCACTCTGGCTCCTGTAAATTTCAATGCAGGTCATTGATAAAAATGCTCCTCATTTAAAAGCTTTCTTCCTGCTTATTAGAATGGGCTAAGGTCATAAAAACTTAATGCAGCCCAATTTATATTCCCAAATTAGGTACTACCATACTTGAAAAATTGATGTTGGGGTGAGCCATGGTGATTCCGACAATCTAACTCTGCTACCTTGGTTCCCCATAGAGTCAATATGCAGAAAATACAGCTTTGATCCTTGATTTTTTTGGGAACCTAAGCACCTAAGTTAGATTGCTCTATTGGAATGACCTGGGTAAACACCTCTAATAAATTAAAAATCAGAAATCATAAAGGTCATTAAAATCACAAACTGAAATAATGTGTTTTAAAAACAATTTTCTCACTTCTTTCTAGTTGGAAAAAAGATTCTTTCATATTACTCTATAGTTAATATATCGGTGGGAAGTGTTATTCCTTCATCAAAGAACTGCATCTTTCTCTCTTTCTGACACTGAAAGTTTTTATATTTTGAGATACACAGTTATGCTTCTTCAACGCATGGCTTGTAAAGGATACTCTATTGATTCTGTTGCTCTACAGACTGCTAGTCGTGTCATCACTTGAGAAAACCTACACTGCAGTTGACTTGAGCACTTCTTAGAATGCCCTGCAGTGACAAGAGAATTTTCAGGCAGACCAGGCTATGTCTGAGACTCTGAAGTGTCTGCGTTGTTACTTAGGGCTTAACCTTCTACATTTAACCCCAGCGTAGTCAGAATTAAATTGCCTGGATTACCTAATGGAATTAATGCATTTTATGCTGAAGTAATTGATAATTCAGAATTCTGCCAATCTGTAGTTGTTCTGAACCTTTTTTAAGATATCCAGGGAATCTGATTTGTATTATTTATCTCCTGAGAAACTGGAAAGATGGGCAAAAGAGTAGTCAGCACCTCATTTTGGCCTGGTATTTCTACAATAGATTGTTTTCCTTACTTATCCAGTGCAACAGGAAAGGAAATAAAATTAAAATCTCTCATGTCTCTGAAGGATTCTTGTTATACAGAAGATAGAATCACAGACCCATATAGGTCAGAGAAGACCTCCATAGGTCATCTAGTCCAACCTCCTGCTCAGAGCACATCCAGCAGGTTGCTCAAGGCCATGTCTAGTTGATTTTTAAATGAAGATGCAGGTTCTACAGACTCTCTGGGTAGCCCATTACAGTCTTTGACCACATTTTTTATGGCTTTTTTTAAATAGAAGGATTTTATTTCATTTCCTTATCCTATATTCCAACTTATGTCTGTTAGCTCTCACTTTCCACTCTGCACCTCTGAGAAGTTTGGCTCTGTTTTCTCTACTTTCTCACATTAGGTGCTTGAGGGTAGCAGTAAGATCCCCCTTAGCCTCTCTTCTCCAGGCTAAACAAGCCCCATTCCTTCAATGTTTCCCCGTAGGGCATATGGAACTGCCCCTTCAATGATCTTGGTATCCGCCTGCTGATCCACCTGCTGATTTTTTTATATGCATTCTCAATTGTTTACCAGAAAGATACTCTGCTCACCACTCCAACAGAAAAAAGGTCACACATACTTGATTATTATACAATCAACAAATGCCACAGAAAGCTCTTAGAACTCTCTCCTCACAAAGTATTTTGAACAAATTGTGATGAATCAGTAACTTCTCCTAATATTGTATACTTTCAATCTTCCAGTTGCTAGGTATATAGAACAAAATATATTATTCCCTACATACATACATACATTTAATTTGCATTTTCCTTTATTTCCAGTACAAGTAAGCCAGAATAGCTCAGACTCCTTGGAGCCAGAGTTTAATGAAGGTCTATAGCTTAGGCTACTTTGTTCATTAATTCTAAATTTAGCCTTGGTATTAAACTAAACACTGAAGCAATGTTTTTTTTATAACATCACTTCTTAACTCTTGCAAAATAAATTATTTGTACCAGTCTATTCAGAATGGAAAACAGAGAACAACGAAAAAAGTCTCCTTTTTACAAGTCAGAATTTATTGTAATGACCATATTTCTTTAAACCAAAACTCTACTCCCATTTTGAAAGATTTTTGTATTGTGAATGCTTGGCATATTTAATGAGACTTCATAAATTACAGAATGTAATCATACAATCACAGAATGATTTGGGTTGGAAGGGACCATAAAGATCATCTAGTTCCATGCCATCTGCCATGGGCAGGGACATTTTGCATTAGATCAGGTTGGTCAAAGCCTAGTCCAACCTGACCTTGAATACTTCCAGGGATGGCGCATCCACAACTTCTCTGGGCAACCTGTTCCATTGCCTCACCACCCTCATTGTAAAATTTCTTCCTTGTATCCAATCTAAATCTACCTTATTCCAGTTTAAAACCATTGACTCTTGTCTTGCTACTACAGGTCCTGGTAAAAAGTCTCTCTCTGTCTTTCTTATATATTGAAAGAACTCAATTAGGTCTCCCCAGAGCCTTCTCTTCTCCAAGCTGAACAACCCCAACTCTCTTAGCCTATCCTCATAGGAAAGATGTCCATCCCTGTGATCAATTTTATGGCTTTCCCTTGGAGGCACTCCAACAGGTCCATGTCTTTCTTGTACAGGGGGCCCCAGAGCTGGATTCAGTACTCCAGATGGGGTCTCATGAGTAGAGGGAAGGGAGGACTGAATGTGCTTCTTTTTATGCAGCACAGGACATGATTGGTTTTCTGGGCTGTGAGTGCACATTGCTGACTCATATCCAATTTTTTGTCCACCACTATCCCCAAGTCCTTTTCCACAGCGTTGCTCTCAACCAGTTCTCTTCCTAGCCTCTACTGATATTGGGGTTTGCCCAGACCTTGCACTTGGCCTTGTTGAACTTCATGATGTTCAGATGGGCTCACTCCTCAAATTTTTCAGGGCCACTCCAGATGGCACCTTTTCCCTCAAGCATATCAGCTGCACCGCTCAGCCTGGTGTGATTCAGCTTGGTGTGATCTGCAAACTTACTGAGAATGTGCTTAATACCATTATCTATGCCATTGATGAAGATATTAAACAGTATTGGTCCCAGTACGGACCCTTGAGGGACACCATTTATCACTGGTTTCCACTTGGACATTGAGCCATTAATTGTAACTCTTTGGCCATGGCCACCCTGACAATTTTTTATCCATCCAACAGCCCATCCATGTCCTCCAATTTAATGGCAAGAATGTTTTGTGGAACAGTATCAAAGGCCTTGCCAAGTCCAAGTAGATGACATCTGTAGCTCTTTGTTTGTCCACTGACACAGTTATTCCATTATAAAAGACCACCAGATTAGTCAGCACCTGTCTGATTCTAATCACCTTCCTGTTTTCTACATGTTTCCATATGCCTTCCAGGAGGCTCTTCTCCATGATCTTACTGGGCACAGTGGGGAATCTGACTGGTTGGTAGTTCCTGGGTCTTCCTTTTTACCCTTTAAAAAAAATGGGTGTGATATTTCATTTTCTCCAGTCACTGGGGACTTCTGACTGCCATGCCTTTTGAATTATGATGGACAGTTGCTTGGCACTTCCCTCAGTATTCTGGGATCTGTCTTGTTGGGTCCCATGGACCTATATACATTCAGATCTTGAACCTGATCTTCTCCTACGATGGGAGGAACTTCATTCTCCTAGTCCCTACTCTGAGCTTCAGGGACTTGAGAGACATAGGAAGAGTGATTACCAGTGAAAACTGAGGCAAAATTTGTTGAGCAATTCTGCCTTCTCCATGTCGGTTTTCACTAGTTCTCAGGTCTTATTTATCGAGGGGGTGGGGGGGTATATTTTCTTTAATCTTTCTTTTCTGAGCAATGTACCTTTAGAAGCCCTTATTACTATACTTCACATTCCTTGCCAAATTGAGTCCCAGCTCTGCCTTACCTTTCCTGATCCCATCCCTACACATCTGGGCAGTATCTCTGTATTCTTCCCAGGATATATGTCCCTGGTTCCACTGCCTATGCATTTCCTTTTTATGCTTTAGTTTCAGCAAGAAGTCCTTATTCAGCCATGCTGGTTTCCTGCCTTCCTTACTTGATGATAAATATATATGTTATTTTGTAACCAGATATTATTCAGAGGAAGAAAGCTCATAGGAAATGGAGTTCAACAGAAAAGATTCACCAATACAGTTAATACAGTCATCTGTGGGACTATGATTTTGAATATCAAAACAGAGAGTATGCCCAAAATACTCTTAATTTTTAAGTGGCAGAGTATTAAATGAAGGAAAAAGATTGCATCAAGCTCAGGAGACTTATTGTATTTCAATATGTTTATAGGTATAATACTAGGAACCAAGAGGATTTTTTATAGTTCTTACAAGGCCAAAAGTTCCATAAAAATTGCTCTAGGTATTCATAAGATTTTTCTGAAGAAAAAGAAAAAGAAAAAAAAAGTATGGTAAACTCATGTTAAAATATAATTTTTATGATTAAGGGTTTGGTTTGCACAAAACATTGTATTTCTACTCTAGTAGCCATTCTGGGTTGGATTCCATTGCTTAAAAGCACCTAATGTCATCTTAGGTGCCACAGATATTCAAGTTATATGAGTAGGACTGGCAGCCAGGTTCCTAGACTTCCCAAATATCTAGGCCTTGCTGGAAGAGCTGCTGGAGACCTGGTGGGGTGCCTCACAGCCTCTAAAATAACAGGAGATGCATAAATGATTAAAAGTCATTCCCAGACTTGTTTTATACTTGCTCTCTTTTAGATATTTTATGTCTTCTTTGAATACATTAAAAAAATGAAATTTATTACCATACTGCATGGCAGCTTAAGTAATAATATAAATTGCATTAAAAGTCACTCAGATATTTAACACATGCAGTGTTACAGGCTTCTAATATAGTTGTTTCCATTAAATACCTTACAGTAAATACAGCAAATCTGACTCCTGTGTTTCTGTCTTTGACACATCTCTTTATTCACCCCTTGTTATCATCATCTATTGTTCTTGTGACGATGTAACCAAACCATATACTTACACACACTTCCCTAAACCGATTCCTGTCATATGGTCCTCCTGTAGAATTCATGTAACTTTCCTGTGAACAATATCACAGTTATCCATTACTCCAGTAAAATGTAGCAGGAAATTGATTTATATAAAATACATGTATTGCTGTTTTTTATAGAAACATAGCCAGACTTTAAACCCTCATATTCATAATACATTATTTTACTTCTATTGTACAGTTTCTGTTGAAGCGTTTATCTACTATCTGTTGTGATCAATGGGGTTTTGTTTCTAAAGTGATGTTTAAAATTTGTTCTGAATTTTCAAGTCTGTTCAAGTCTTTTTATTAACTGACTCTATTGTTGTAACTGTTATCTGCATGAAAGTTTAAAAAAAAAAGGATTTTGTTAAAATCTCTTAGCTTGCTTTCTATGTATTACACACTGTATCAGGCAATGAAGCAGTATCGTCACCCCAAGAGACTTTAATTGCAGTTCTGTATCCCAGATGATACTCCTGTTTAATCACTGGCTATAATGTAAAACTCTAAGTATTGACTATAAATTAAATATTGTATTGATAATACTAAATGTATCATCTATCATAACAGAAGATCTTCAAAGAGAACAGACAACTGTAGAAAATCCAAAAGTTTAAATTAGATCTTAATATTAGGGTATAAGGTTTTAACCTTCAGTATCAGGGAACACAATTCATCAGCAGAATGAAATATTAAAAGAAAAATAAAATTAACAATGCTGAAAACATTGTTTACAGACTATGAAAAACAGTTCTGTGCTCCTACTTGGTCAAGCTGTGAATAATCTATAGTGGCAACATCCTTCTTGTCATATGATGTATTCTTCACTGGACAGAATCTCGAAGTACTGCCAAGTGATAACTTGATCATTTTGTGCAAATGAAATACGTATCCAGTCCTTCCAGATGGTTAGGCTGAGATACATCCCATCTAATTTTGGGCAGATAACCAAGGTGGTCCCTCTTCAGTGGATGCTGATTCTTTTCATGTCTATACATGAAAGGAGCACAAATCTGATGCTAGCAGAAAATGTTAACTACATTTGGCTCCTCTTCAGTGGTCTAGTCAGAGGGGTGGAGCCCAGAACACTAAACCCACAACAGTATGATTTGTAAATAAGACTTGGCAAAGAGTGCTCAAGATAGTTCAGTTTCTAGGAAATTAATTTAGAAAAACAATATGAAAAGAAAAATTAAATGTAATAGAAGTATAGGGACCTGGCACAAGAGCTTGATGGTCCTGGATATCAAAGGACATCTCAACTCAACTTTTCTTCAAAAATTTTTTCAAGAGTATAGTTCCTACAATAAAAGCATGACTCTTCAAATGTTCTACTTGCTCTTAAAGTCAAAATGAAAAATCTCAAATTCAAAGACAAACATGGCATTTCATGAGACCAAGAAATGAAAGAAGGCATGATAATAAATAGTGGAATAATTTGGATACACAGCAGTTTCAAAGCAATAATTCTCAGACATGAATCAGAAATCCCTTTGAGAGAAACAAATCTTTCATTCTTTTTACCACCTGTTTCTTCATCTCAGGTTTAGAAAGGACAGGTCATTGAGTACAGAGGGAAGACATTATATTGCAGCCACTCCCTAGAGATTATACTGCAGCTACTCCCACCAGGGAAATATCTAAAGCTAGTTGCACAGTACTAAAGCCCAGTATTAATCTTGAAGACCTCAGTTAATTGAAGTCAATAAGGAACCTGAATGCTTGATATAGCTAAATATTAGGTTACTGAGTCATGGTTGAGAATATATATCTCATTAAATACTGGAACAGGCTGCCCAGGGACGTTGTGGAGTCCCCTTCTCAGGAGATTTTCAAGACCCGCCTGGATGCAGTCCTGAGTAATGTGCTCTGGGCAATCCTCCTTAGCAGGGGAGTTGGACTAGATGATCTCTAGAGGTTCCTTCTAACTCTGTCGAATCTGTGAATCTGTGAAATAAATACTGTGCACCGTATATTATACCTATTTAAACTGTGATAACTGTTGCTATGAAGTGACTTAAAAAATTAATATTCATACTGAAATGATCATGTATATATCTAATTGCTGATAAAGGATGGCAAAAATATCTAAATTCATAAGACTGTTTATGAATAAAATCTCTGTGCCATTTCTGCTGTAGCCCTATTTCAGAGATTTCATGGAATTTCAATGCTTTTTGGGTTTTTTGACAGATGTATTTTGAGAAATAAAAGGAAAAAATAAAAGAAAAGCATTTAAGATGACTGACGTTTTATGGAATGTTAATTTGATTTTAATACAATTGTGTCAATTTTATTTAATGAAAAATTGTTTCTCTATGGTACTTGTTCTACAGAAATTGTCATCTTATAATTTTGAGGAAAACGTAAATAAAGAGAGATTAGCACTAAGAACGAAATTTGTAAAAAGTGATCAGACAAAGCAGCTAGCTTTTTAGTTTTTATTCCCATTTCTGTTTCTAGAAATATCTATGTTTTTTCAGAGCATTCTATCTCACTGCACTACCTGCTTGCTTTTATTTTGCTCAGTCTTGCAGTGAAGTAATCATATAGGACTGAAATCTTATCTATAAGGTGGCTATCATGGGACTTATTGCAGACAGCAAATAACACTAGTTAAAATCAGTTTTGTGGGAGGAACAAGAAGGCATCTTCCTTAAGTATCATATAAATGTAGCATCTTCCCATTTTCAGGATCTGTGAGACTCCCTGAGGACATATGGGTTTCTTACTTGAATACTGAAAACTTGCAAAATAAATTTCTCTGTAACAACATAGTATCAAGTGAAAGTTCATAATTTCAAATTAAATTAATTCAAATTACTTCTAGGCTAATTCGCGTAAATAGGTATTAGTCTGTAGATTTCATTTGAAACAGGCTTTTTAAAGAATTTGAGCCCCACTGACTAAGTTTTGACAGGAGACACCCACTAAGAGACTATTTTTTCCCCCTCAAATAAACACAAGTAATTTATATAATTTTTCTTCGTTTCATCCATTGTAAGACCGATACTAATCACAGTTTTATGATTATTTACTGTTGACCTTGCTTGCAGCAGGAGTTTGGACTAAATGTCCTCCTGAGGTCTCTTCCAAGCTGAATTGTTCCATCATTATTATTCTATCCTTATGTACAACTGTACATGCTGATATTAGACCTATTGATTGCAACTTGTTCTATTTACAGCATGTAATTTAAATATGAGTAAATACATGCAGCAACATTATTTTTTTTACACATAAATTCAGCTACAAGTTTAATTGAAAAGTTTTCTTCCATAAAATTTTCCTACTCACACCTGTTTCCAGGAAATATGTATGAAGATGACTCAGAGATAAGGACACAAGAGGTCAATAGGCAACAAGAGTTTGATTAAATTATTAAAAAAATAAAAATGCACTATATGTTCCTCATGCTTTTTCCCCGCTTCCATACTGTAACCATTAAAGAAAACTCATAATTCAACCCAATATTTTAAAACATTATTATTATATTTATCTTTCTTCTTCTCGCATGTTTCTGTCTCTTCAATTATTATAAATGGTGTTTGTTGAAATGAGTGATCTAAACTTTTAATCATAGCTCTGATGACTCTTCTTATAAGATATTGTTATATCTTGTATATAACAAAATTTTTCATTCAAAAGTTGCCTAAGACACTGATGTATTGTTTAAAAGAGCAAAGCTTTAAAAATCTAAGGCATTCAGTAGCAGGAGTAATCTGTGGTTTCTAACCGGGATGTCGTGCATTTTTATATTATTAATATTTCTGTATAGGATGAACAAGGTGAAGAACAGAGGAAATGAGATAAAATATGCCAAATAACTGATAATTGCCTGAAATAGCAAGGAAATCATATTAAAAAAACAAAAAACAAACAAAAACCCCAAAACAAACAACAACAAAAAAAACACAGTAACTTAAAGCCGTTTTTAAAAGTAGGATGTGCTTTAAAATGCCCCCCGATTTGCAATTCCATTTCCTAAAGAAGACATTTACAACTATAAAGATCCCCAACTAAGAAATAAATTAAATAATCATTGCAGAAGTCTTCAGTTAGGAAGCAGAACTGGTATTAATATCCAAGTTTAAAAATAATGGGCTTCAAAAATATTACAAAATACATTTGCAGAGGCCAACAAAAGTTACTAAATGTCTTTATACAGGATGGTTTATGTTCAATAAATTTTCATTCTATCATCATCTAGTTCACATAATTATAAATATAATCATATATAGAACTATATGTGTTATGATGCAAGTTAAGGAGTTTTATATACAGTATTAAAAAAAAACTTTTAGTCTGGGCTTTGATTAATTTTCTTTAATTAGCTCTACTGAGCTCTTCCTCATGAGAGCTTTTCCCCACAAAATTTCAGAGGAACCATAATTTGTGTGAAGAGGCTGTGGCAGCCACGCCAGGATGATGAAGACCCTTTCCCTCATCTTCAACCGAGACAAGCAAACCCTGGTGCCTCAGCACTGTGGGCAGGACACTGTGATTGGCTCAGGGCCCTGCAGCACCTGGTGATTAGCTGCTGATTGGTATGGGCTGTTCCTGATACCTTCTTGTCTGTCATGTGCCTGGGTAAGATTCCTCAGAGAATTTAACCCATAACCTTCCCAGGGACTGAGGTGAGGCCGGTGGCCTCCTTCTCACCCATCTTGAAAACAAGTGTGAGTGATGTCTGTCTTTTTCCAATCACCAGACACCTCCCCCAGTTACCCGTTACCCTTGAAGGTGATGACAGCTGCCTTGAAATGGCAGCCAGGTCCCTAAGCACCCTCAGGTCCATCCCCTCCAGTCCACTGATTTGCTGTAATGGTATCTAACTGGATCATCTTCTGCTGTGGGCAGCCACATGGTAACACCATAGCTATCATAGCACAAATCACTGTTTTGTGTGATTTATTCTGTCTTCTCTCTGCAGCAATCAGGGCTATCAGATCTCCAGAAAATCTGGGGTTTGCAATTCTACTTAAAGATGCTGTGACTGGCAGATAGGAAACCTGTGAATATAAAAGGCCAAATAAGGACAACAAATGCTTCTGACTGAGTAAGGAGTCCAGTTATTCAAACAACTTATACTGAAGTAAAAAAGATAAAATAGAAATTTGATTTGCAAGCATGTATTTCTGGTTTACAAGACCTTGTAATCACAGAGGTCATATTTGAGCTATCTAGGAATGTGTATTGTAAGCCCCCAGTGCCCTGTATTGATCACTGCACGAATGGTATAAAGTCTCCTTTATTAAAACGTTCTAAAAGTTCAGAAGCAATTCAGATTCTGCAACAGCAAAGCCCAATCAAAAACTTTCCAAGCTAAAAAGTCATAAAATAAAAAAGCTTGATTTCCCTTTCTTTTTTTCATGCAGTGGATAGTAAAGGTGAAAGTAAAGCTTCTCTTTTGTCTGCCTGATGTTACAAAATCTCTTACTATATGCTACTCCTGATGAAACCCTTTTATGCAGAAACATTTTGTGGAAAAGTGCAAAAGAAAATCCCTTTCCTCATCTTCCAAGATTAAACATGGATTTGAACCAGAAGTAAAAATGGAGATAATTCTTAGCAATGAACATAATGAAATTCTTGATTTCAGCGTTAGAATCTGTGGTCTATAGGTTTCAATACAGCAGGTATTTTTTTTGATCTTCAGAGCTACCACAAGAGCAAAACCAGTGTTTCAGAAAGTTCTGTGAATGAGCCCTTTCTGAAACCTTAAGAACACATGAACAGAACACAACACAATTAAATTCTGTCCATGGCTAATAAAAAATTAAAACAAACAAACAAGCAAGCAAACCACAATTGTTTTTAAGGAAAGATAGTCTTCTCCTACAAGTTATTTTTCTAATGGACTTCTGGAATAAAAACATCAGTAACAATTTGGATACCTGCAGATCTATCAGTACATCAGCTTATTGCAAGGACCTCCTCACACCCAGAATGACGCAATCTAGGAGAAATCTCTATTCTCCTTTTCACTTTTTTACTATTAACTTTTTAAAAGGCTGCGCTAAAATACATGTACATATGTAATAATTTATTATATTTTATAGAGAATTTACAAAACGTATTAAAGGAAACAATGCTTTTAAATCATATATAACTCAGCAATGCATTCATTAATAGACATAATTTTTAGAGAAAGTGGCATCATCTATATATTACGTCTTTTAGCTACAGACTTCATTTTTAAAGCATTTACTCATCTAAACGCCAAGATTATTTAGCTTGATTGTACACTTCAGTGTATTTCAGATATCAAAAAAGTTATGTCTCCTAGTAACTCCACTAGTAGAGTTTTCATTCTCCACATTTGTTATGTTGGAAAATAAAGATTATTTACCTCAGACAGAACATCTCAAATTGGTCTTTGAAGGCTAATTAGTAGCTAAAAGTTTTGTGTGTCTTATAGCTTTCTATGGGATGTTTCCTGGCTTTGTACCCTTCTCTGTACACAGCCTTCTTTATCTCTGACACATCCTTCCCTTACAACTCTTGATGTAGTTCCACTTCAGCAGCACACTCTTATGAGAGCTGGTAGCAGTCTCATCAGCTTTACAGATAGGCCTGCATTTGCTCACCCATCTGTGGTAATGGGGTGTTATGTCGGTCATTCTTCCACAAGGCTTGATTCAGCAAAATCTTGAATCACATGCATAACTGCAAATATTCATCAATTCCAATTCTGGAACTTGTGGTTTTTTAATTTTTCCCATCTCACTGTTTTTTTCTTGAAATGCATTTAAAAAAAAAAAATAATAATGCATGCTCTGCAAGTCACAAGCTATCAGTAAGTTTACAGCACTTACTGAGCACAAGTAAGCTATATTTATAGAAGCCCATTTGCAAAAGAGAATAAAATAAAGATTGGAACTCCCTGAAAAGAAGATCATCTAGAATGTATTGGGTTTTTTGGCTATAGACCAAACTGATATTGCTGATTTTCTTTTTCTTTTACTTCATTTAACTTAATTTGTGAGCTGTGGTTACAGAAGAAGAAAATGTGGACAATGAGGATAAGAAAATAAGGAGGAGGGAAGAGAAGCAAAGAAGAAAACAAAGAGGAACAGAGTCTTTTTCTTAAAAGACACTGAGTACAGGTGAAAACTGAGAAAACAGTAAAAAGAAACACAATTATGATGCAAGAGGAAACTGAAAAATACCCAACCATATTTCTTGTTGATCTTATTGACTGCTAATGTGAGTAGATGCATCAGCATTAAATGGATTTTCCATAGTATGCATTATTCTCAATGTCAAGCATTTGTAAGACTGAATCCAGAAATTTCAGTTCCAAAATTTAGTTGCAATTTCACCTTACTGACCTGGCGTGCAGCCACATTTTGGAAATGGCATTATGAAGCAACTACTAATTGCAATATTCCATATATAGGTAGCATGATAGCAAGTGAACTGAAAATGCAGTGGAGAGACATAGTGTCAGTCCTGGATTAGACTGTTCAGAGACTGTGATTAATCAAGAATGATAACTATTTTTCATTGCCTGACACAATACACAGTGAAAATTTTCTGTAAGATTTCTAATTGCTTCATCAATTTTGAAGAATGTAGAGCATAGATACATAGTACACCATAAATAATTTCTGCCTTGTCTGTTTTATTAACAATAAATAAAACCTCAAACAGCTATTTGGAGACAGAAAAACAGAAAAAACAGAAAAAAAAGTCTAACCAGACTCTTAATTTCTTTATATGTTTCTACAGCATACCAGAAATATAATTCCCCAGTTCAAGGTCTAAACTGAAAAACCCTCTAAAATTTGACAGTTACACAGTAAAAAGCAATGTATTTGAAAAGCTTGAAACACTAGTTGTATTTGACAAGTATCGTGCATCAATCCCAATAATCGTTGAAATATATCATTGTGCCATGATATGGAAGTTGTGTGTTTCTAAACTATTTCTCTTCTTAAATCAAAGGCTGTCAATTTGAATTCCACCTCTTTCCATTAACAAACTATGTTGTTTACATGTCAAACCCTCCACCAAAAAAACACTGGAGAAGAAAATGGGAACTGTATTCAATCTTACTATAAACATTATGTCTTTTCTTATGCATTTTTCACCTCCTTTACAGGAAAAGAATTTCAGCTGTGTGTCAGAATTTTCTAATAACTTTGGACAAAAATTCTCCATTTATTCCAACAATTATTTTTTATTTTTATGAAGGATAAACTCTTTAAGGTCTCTCCCTTTTAAAAGCATCAAAGTTCTGAAATCATCTCAGTTTTAACTTTTAGTTTGAAAAACTAATTTGTTTTGGAACACAAAAAAGTTATAAAACCAAAGCAAATTTAAAAATCCTAACGACATAAAAGAATGCTGCAGCCACTTTTTGGTTTGGAGTTTTATCAACAATTTGAGATTTTGACACTCCATTTTTAACGACAACCACGAGTTGTGGTGACAGAAACAGCTGGGTCAGAGAAGGCGGCTGAGTTCAGCTGTAGGATTTGACACTGAAAATGTGATTCCTACACTTAAACACAAGTATCTAATTGATTCCAGCAGGTCTTGTATGTTCATACATCCCCATATGGAGTACTTCTGCAGATAGCAGACACGTTTATTATCAGACTGTAAAAACTGAAGCGGAGAGTGATGTGAAAGAGAGTTCTCATTATCTTGGGCAACTTGTAAAAGAATGTTATTCACTGAAGAACCTGAAGTTACTGCAAGTGAGGGTATTGCTCAGCCACCTGCAGGAATGCAACAGGGTAGCTGCTACATGGTAAGAAGTTTGAAGGCGTCTGTTCAGGCTGGCTGAATTCAGCAGCCGATAGAGGTTGCTGCTGCAGTTCTGGTCCCCAGGTTCAACCACTAGTGAGGCGGAGCATGGATTCTCAACAGGCACGCATGGATGGACACACACACTCACACACAACAGGCACACACACGGCCAGTCACCTTATTCTAACTTGGGTGGAAAGTACTGCCTTCACCAGCACCCACATAAACTCAAACAAATATGAATAGCATGGAAAGTCTGATCCTGTCCTCTTCTCACCTGGATGCAGTCCTGAGTAACATGCTCTAGCTCTAGGCAATCCTGCTTCAGCAGGAGTTGGACTAGATGATCTCTATGGTCCTTTCCAACTCTAAAAATTCAGTGAAAATTCAGTGAAAATTCTCCAGTTGATTGGGATTGAAGTCCAGTAGTGAACTACACACACACACACACACATATTTATACATACTTATGTGCACAAAGCCATGGATTGGTCCAGCAGCTGGCATTAGACATTCAGTCTATCTAGTGGTTGGCCCTTGGATGTCCTGGTCTTCCCTGTTTCTGGCACTTGGGCCTATTTTGTCTCACCTCTTCTACGCTTGTTGGGTAATCCATCTTGGAGTTGCCTAGTGTTCACATACATGCAGTCACAACAGAAAGCATACTCACACAGAACATAGTTAAAAATATGATGTGGTGATGAAGTGCAGGGTACAGATAACCTGCTTACACTTTTACCTTCTATCTCCATTGCTCACTGTTTTCCCAGGCTTATTCTGTCCTTTTCCCTGCTTTTGGTCATTCCAATAAAGGTTCTACAATAATCCTTGAACATTCTCACGGTCTCCTGTGAGGTTTTGACAGTCCTAAAATGCTCTTACCCCTACATCTCATAATTAATCCTATACCCCTCTTCAGCAATGTCCCCATTCACTCCACAAGGCATTTGGGGAGGAAGCTAATTTTCCTTGACTTATCTTTGGGGATGAACACCCAGACACTGGGCTCATTGTTCTTCTTAAGCAGCCCTGGGACAAGCAGAGACTTCTTTCACCCATGGAGTTATGGGAGTCCTTGGCCTATTGTTGTTCCTCTGCTCCTCACCAGGCCTTAGTGGCTGAAAAATGGAAAAATGCATAATATCTAGCAGATACTCAGAAATCATGTCACTATTGTAACAAATGGATAGAGCATTTCTAATGGTGAACAGTGTTTCCTTATTCAGGCTGTTAAAAGCCATTTAGATCTTGTACACCAAGTTATTAGAAGTCCCATGTCTCCTTCTCTGTCTGTATGTTTGGTTTTTAACTGAAGAATATCATGGGATAGTGAAATTTCTCCATCGTTCTCTCTGAGAATTTATGACATACTCTTCGGGAACTTAAAACTCTCTTGTACGTGTAGTATCTAATCATATGGCTCAGCTTTGAGACATTTTTGGGAGAAAGTAACAGCTGTAGTTCGGTTTGGCTCCACTATTTTAATTATTTTTTTTTTAGTCTGCTAGTGAAAGGGAAAGGATAGGAGGCAAGATAATCTTTCTTTAACCCACAAGCTTAAAACACCAAGACTTTCAAAGGAATGGTGACAATTGTGATGTGTACTGTGAATACATAAACTTGCTTAAATGACTCACTTTCTGGCATGCAGAAAAGACTATTTCCTGTCAAGAAAGATCAAACAACCTGTTACAGGGAACTACAGAAGACAAATACAACAAATTGCCTTCCAAAGCGGTGTTATCAGGGAGTTCCTCTGCCCACAGTGTTTAGAAAAGCACTGCATGAAGCCAGAAAGCATGCACCTGTTTTTAGGATAAAACCCCATTTTCTTTGGATAATTAAATAATTAAGTAATAATAATTATGGCCTTAGAAAAACATCAAGTTAGCAGTGTATATTTCACACCTACTACACTGAGATTTATGAGAAGCAGCTGATTTCTAGATTAAGATAACATATGCCAACTCAATGAGATAAACGTTTCTTCTCTGCATCTCACAGAAGTAATGTATATTGTGACATTTGAAAGAAATATCATAAATGGAAATAGCCACAAATTTTCATGTGGAATTCTTCAATTTAAAAAGTCATGATTTATTGAAACAAGCTCTTAGTAGCAGAGTAACACTGAATTTTCTGGGTAAAAATAAATTTATAACTGTCAAAGATTTCATAGCGTTTTAAAATCTATTTTCTGATTGTCAGAAGAAAAAGACAGCATTATAGTGCCCTAGAGCTAGAGGAAGTTAGAAAACCATGGACAAAATTTAAAGAATTTGTTCATTTTTTTGTCTCACTGTGTGAAAACAAATATTAATTTTTTGAACATTTATACTTCTTTTTTTCCTGAACAGTTTTATGCAATTAAAAATTGTTTCCTGCATATTTGTTTCATTCAAATTAATGATTGCTCTGGACCAGAATCCCAGATCTTAATATATAAATTTACTTTCACTTCGCATAGATTTGCAATGTGACAACATAGTTTCCAATCTCCATAATGGTCCAACCCACAGTTCTGTATCTCAGCTCTTACCAGCTTTGGACGTAACTTTGTAGGTCTAACTTCCTTTGCAAACTTTACAATAGAGATCTATTTTGACATCTTCACTAATTTTGAACTAACAGCAAAAAGAAACATGTATTTTCCAAACAAATAAACTTTTTTTTTCAAATATAACTCCTTTTCTAGTCAGAAGAACATAGTTTCAACCATACTAGAATTTGTGACGTTTTACATATTAATAAAAAGGATGAAAAATCTTGACTGTGATCGATAAAAGGGTAGATGTTTGACAATATGCACAGTTATATTTACAATGACATACAAATGTTTCTAAAAATGTACTGTAACAGAACTGACTTGTTGAAGGACTTGAAGGTCACTTTGAGACAAGGGCCTTGGTAAATGGAAGAAGAATGTGGCCCACAGAGCTGCCCTGTCATATGAAGTATATGCTTCCAGAACTGACTCAAAGACACCTCCTTTCCAACAAAATGCATTCTTGATTTGTCAGGAGATTGACACACTCTATTAAAAGTGGGTACTGGTAAGTGTCTTCACAGAGCAAGT
This sequence comes from Calidris pugnax, assembly GCF_001431845.1. Classification (NCBI taxonomy): domain Eukaryota; kingdom Metazoa; phylum Chordata; class Aves; order Charadriiformes; family Scolopacidae; genus Calidris; species Calidris pugnax. The sequence continues at coordinate 962,670 of NW_015090999.1, read as the reverse complement.
TCTGCTGAGCAGCCTGCAGAAGTGTCACATTTTGTTAGAGCTGCTACCCTGTCCTCATGTCTCATTATGTGTGGACAACTGTACTGGAGGGTATCAGTTAATGAAATTAATGCTGAAAATGAAACAAAACCTGAGATGACTTTATGACAATGCCACAATACACCTGCCCACTTTAGAACATGTTAAAAAATAAAGGTACAGCTTTCACTATTTCAACTGGCTTCATTATATTATAATTGGTTTTGATGTAATCATCATACAGTTCTATTGACACTAATGTTGTTTTACTTGAATATTCTACATGGCTATTACAGAGTTTTTCATTCTGGAAAGAAGGATCTGTCACTGAGACACCTGCTAGATCATATCTTAGAGAGCTTTCATGATGTCTTTAGTAAGTAATGCCAGAGTGTTACTAGAGTTCCTGAGCAAAGTGTCATTCATCAGCAACACCTACACTTTGGAGCATTTAGGCAAGGATGTGTCCTCCAGCTTCTCTAACACAACAGTGGGATCCTGGAGGAGTATAATGGAGTCCACTAGTTGCACAAAATGAGTTGCATGGTCTTCCTAAATGGCAATTCCTACTGCTCATGACGAAAAACACTGGGCTAGATGAACCATTGGTTTGACTTGGGGGGGAATTTCTTGTGTTCTTGTGATAGGGCCAAACCCAAATCTCCCCAAGTAGCTTCCTATTTCCTCTACACCACTCTCCATTTGGAAGGTTACATGGGAAGGGAAAGACAAGCATACAGAAGAGTTTTCTATTGAAAACTCAGCACTCTACTAAATAGAAGAGATTTACAAGAAAAGAGGAATCTTGACTTCGCAGTCTAGTGCTTAAAGCATTCCATCAGGCTGTGGAGTCCTGGATTGTGCTCCCTGTTTTTTGTTTTACATTTGAGAGTCATTTATTTTAAAACACTCATAGGAGTATAAAGGACTGATTCCCATCTGGGTTTCCTAGCCACCAGGATAGTTAGTGATGCTTTAGACCTTTAACTCTAAACAGAGGCAAGGAAGTGTTCTGGGACTGTTGTTAAATAACAATATAGATTCTTTAAGTTTTAAACTTGGATCCTACATGGTTCAGTCCTACAGACATAACAATTTATGAGAGTCATAATCTTTGTTATCATCATGCAATTCATTTCATTTCCCCCTTAGCTCAGCACTCATGATTATAACTTTTATAAAGTAATTTCAGACAATATTCTGCAGGACCTTGATTCACAAGGGCATACGGTGATGAGGAAGAATAAAAGTTTAAAAATCCAGATACATTTTTCTTGGTATTGTTTAACTCACTTCCTTTTTGTCAAGATATGTATTCTGCTGGATTTTTTCCCCCTCTTTGTGTCAAGTGAAATAGAAGGGAAGTCATTTCACAATCTACAATGTTTTATCACCTGCTGTATCTCAAGTAATGAATAAAGTTATGCACATTTGGCATTTATTTAGCTTGCTCATATGTTAGGTTGTGCTTTCTTGAATAAATCATTATGTTCCTAACACTCATGTAGACAAAGAAGTATAGGTGAGGGAGTCTGTGAGAGAGACATGGAACTGTCTAGGAGTTGTTGTCATGTGAGCAGAGGTTATAAAAGAAATCTAAAACATTATGTAAAAATAGTGCAGAAATGCGAGAAATTTCCTATAAAAGCTATACATTGAGGAATTCACAATATAAAATGTTCATGATGCAATTTGGAGATTAAGAGATGGCACTAGAGAAACACTAACTTATAATTGCTGTGACCAGTGCCTTAAAACCACAGCCTTTTTCAACCAGAAAACGACCCACTCTTCTAAAAATATGAAGATTATCTTGTGCAATACTGGCAGAATGGTCTTCATCTACATCCTATTACAAAACTAAACTAAACATGGAATGTTCAGTTGTTATGTTTGTATTTTGCATTTTCCTTGTTTCCTTGTCTGTATGTGAACAGATATCATTTCATGAACCACCTGCTTAGACCCTAGAGATCACTAATAATCCAGAGGTCATGAGTTGAGAAACAGCCTTAGATTTGGCTACTCCAAGAGCTTCTTTGATTAGTCCTTCTACTCAGATAAGTGTCATGAGTAACACTAGCTGCTATAAATCTCTAGGAGTTCATCTGTCTTTGCTAGAATCTGTTTGATAAAGAAGGGATGAGGATCTGTGTTCTGTTACATCATTCGCATATACTGTCCATCTTCACACACATACACAAATGCACATGCACACATGCCCATATTTTGCAATTCTTTCTCTTGAGGTTTGATGGAAGTTGGATAGTCAAAAAGGTGTTCTCTGTGGCTTGATCCTAAGGTATGAGTAGTCTCTCTGGAGGTGCTAAGGGCTTAAAAGCTGTAAAACACATTTATATCACATGGCATCCAATCCTGTGTCCGGACATAGACTACTGCAGCCATGAAATCTGTGATTTTTCCTCTTGATTTCATTGGAAACTGAACTGTTCCTTTACATCAAAGTAAACAGGGTTAGCAGGAAGACTGACATTCATGTGAATTCATAGATGACTAGAAACTAATAATTATTTAACTCTATACTCAATATATTATGAGATGGGGGCTTGTACTGTTTTAACTAGTATGAAAGAAATGGCATGATATGAGGAAAATATTCACTGTAAAAATCCCCATGGAACTCATTATAAAGATGAATTGATTACAATACTGAAAAAAGTATGAAAAATTAGACTGAAAACAAAAGTGAATTTCACATGGGTTTTGGCCTTATGGTTTAGGGCTTTTTTAATATGCTCTTGTTTCATTGCATTTTGACATTTTTGTTACTTGGCCATCATTGAAAATTTATTTGTGGTGGCAGAGAGAATTCGGAAAAAACAGCAGAAAGGCTGAGAGAAGTGTGATAGAACTTAACAAGGTGAACTGCTATTTGGGGGGGAAGATTATTTCCTTGTTGCTCTTCAGCAAAATTTTCATCTGGTAATTCTACAAAATATGGTCCTTATTGCAGCCACAATGTCAAAATATGAGGAAAAAATGAGGCAAAGAAATTAAAGGTCCTACAGAATTTTCTTAGCACAAATCTCTCAGGTGATAAGGGTGAAGTACTTATAAGCACTTTTTTTCTGTTTGTAGCTTTGGTTATGAAGTCTTGGGCAACTGGCTGTAGATGACTGCTTGAGCATAAGGGTTGGACCAGATGACCTTTAGAGGCCCCTTCCAACTGGATAGCTATTCGGTGATTCTGTGGTTAAAAACTGTACCATCAGTGTTTGGCACAATTCAGTGAACTGCAGAATAATAATAATTAAAAAAAAAAGTTTTCTCTTCAAGTTAACTGTAAGTTCAGAGGAAAATCAGATTTGTCTCATTTGCCTTGTTTCTTTAGAAAAACAATGAGTACCCAGGCAGAGTAGCTGAGCTTATTTTGAAGATGCCTGTCAGCTCCATAAGAGATGGAGTTGGGTGGGATACAAGTGTTTTCACACCGGTGGAGTAGGGAAGTATTGTTCAGCAAAGTGAAATGGTTCATGAATGCCAGAATCTCCCTGACCTGTTCTTTTGCCTCAAACCCTTATAATGTTTTTACATAAAGAGATTCCTGAGTTGCAGCAATGTAGGAGAGATGAAAAGCAATCTTACAATGCATCTATATGACCTCTGTAAAGCATGCATAACCCTCATCTCCCTTCCTCTAAACTGCTGTCAACTTTTGTAGGCTCAACCAATCCACACACTATGTTGCTGTTGTTAACGTGATTTCTCAAACTAATGTGATGGTGAATATTTACATTCAAAATATTTACAAGCATTTAATCAATATGTGAGGAAAAAAATTAAAAACCCATTAAAAGATGGGTTTTCTTTTTATGAAGATTACTTTCTCAAATCAGCTATGGGAACATCTTGCTTAATTTTAAATGATTTATTAATTGCATATCAATTGTATTTATTACATTGCATTATAGTTACTTGGTTATGAATGAAGATTTTAATATGCTTAGCCATGGTTACTGTTACAGTTAACCATGCTAACTGTACTTTTTCCTTTCTATTTCTATAAAAATCAATTCCTTATAATCCCTAAGGGAACCAATGACAAATAAGATCATTTCATACTAATATACAAAGAATGTACTCTGTTTAATGTAGTAGAGTATTAACTTTTGTTCTAAATCCAGGTATTAAAAGATTTTATGTAAGTGCAAAATTCAAGCTCTTAGGGTCAGATTCAGTTGACCAAACATAGATCTCAAGAGCCATTTGAGATGCTCTGGCATATTCCTCCTGGTCTGTAGACGCTTCTTTAAAAGTGCATGGGCTATCCATCCATATCAACTAGCCCTATGTAGGTAGCTTAAATGTCCATGAGTATCCACAATGGCACTTTGTACCCATGTATAGGCACTCAAATCTTACTCCAAAGTTATTTGCCTAAGTGCCTACCTTTCCATTACAGTCAAATGAGACCTGGCGTCATTTCATCAGTTGCATCCTTCTGTAGACTCTGTTGGCTACAAAGCAGTTCATAAGATGTTGGTGACTTGTACCATTTGAAGTACCATAAGTTTTTTGATTCAGCCCATACTCTTCCAGAAGGACACGGGACTTCCATAGATCTTGTGTAACATTTGCCAATGTGTGACATCTCAAAGGGCACCAAAAGCCTTTGAATGGGCACCTGAATCAAGTCTAATATCTTCCACAAATTCAGTGGCATCTTGGATACTAGTTAACAAGTGAACACATAAATCTAGGTTTCTAAATCTGATTTGCAACTTGTCCACATCATTGGCAACTGTTGGTTTCACTATAGAGAGCACACACAACAGCTATTTTAAAATTGAGGGTATTACATTAATTTCATTACATTGTATGGTGTTTGAGCTACTTTTGTGCAGTCATTGGCCAACAAGACTCTACGAATTGAAAACAGAGCATCAGCTGACATTGCACAAAATTATCTACATGACAAAAACTATAGTAGTATCAAACCTGAAAGAACATCAGAGTTGTTAAGGAAACTATCTCTTTCACAGAAAAAAGCTTCCTTGTGATACAATCTAAATTGAGATACTGTTGATTACAGATCTGATATTATAAGAAGCATTAAACATAGAAACCTTCTCAATTACTCATGGCGTTTGTGCTTAACAGTATCTTGTATCTACCAGATTAAAAGCAAAAATACTGCTTTTTTAATTTAAATAATTAAAATATAAAATTCATCAATTCACATATTAAATTTCTTGTGTAATTGGAAGTAGATAGGAATCTGAATTCTTTCATTCATTATGTTAGACAGTCACCACTTTATACACAACACAAAAGCTTAAGTATAGTAAGTACTTGCAGCTGTTTTGTAGCAGATGGCTATAGTTAGCGTTTGATTTTTTTTTAGTGCTATTGAGTGCACAGGACTTGATTCAATGGCCCAATTAAAAAAAAAAACACAAACCCAAAAAACAAACCCCAGTCTTTTAGAAGATACATTTTGTCTTTTCTCTCATTTTACCTTATAATTGCCATATAGCTACATCATACTATTTACTCAGCTTGGTTAAGATTTTTTAGGTTTTGTATTTTGGTATTTTTCAAGATTCCTACTTGATAGTTTTTTGATTTAGCATTATATTGTCATTGAACGCCCTGCAGAGATTCTCTCCTCTGAAGGAAACTCTGATAGTCTTAAGACTTCATTTCACAGCTTCAGAAAACTGACAAACATTTGAATCTTGTTTGGCTAAGGGCTGGTAATCAGGATGGTAATAATCAGGTGAGATTTTTTCGAGCACATTATAAACCTAAAAACTAACCACCTGGTCTAAAATGCCAGAAAATGAGACAAATTAGTCCAAGTACCTTCAACACCTTCTAGCCTATTCCTCTTGGAAGGGAGGAGAGACGCAGACGTTATGAGGGGTTGCTCTACATGTTTCTAAATCTGTAGTCTGTAGTCCATTGCTGACCAGTAATGACATTTAAAGCAGATCAGAACAATATTGTCCTCATAATTGCGTTTTTTCACCCATGAGGTTCAATGCCCAACTGTCTATAAAGGTGTATATATCTATGCACACATATGCAAGTCATTAAGAATCTTTAACTGGAAAATAAATAACCCTCCCACCAGACTGTATTTATTAATTTCTACCTTCATAATGACCCCGATTTTTTTATGTTAAAACTGTAGAGAAGTTCCTTTACTGTTCTTTATTCAGGTTATGTAGGCTCTTCATGGAAAAAACTGTGCAGGTATGGCACTTCAAATTTCTAAAGGTTTGCTGAAGGTCAGTAATTTCTGCACTGCACTGAAGAAGGAACTGTTGGAGGCTTTGCATTCAGGAATCATATCAAGTAAACGGAGACAACTACTTCTGAAAAGCTAAGTTCTACCTCTGTAAATTTTAGGACCTTCATAAGAGCAAAGTCAGTATATCCCAAAGAGACATATCAGTGAAGTCTTCCTGGACATCTGATTAACATATTGTTTCTGTTAATCAGAGTTAAGTTAATCAGATGTCCACTTGATTGTCTAATAATTTATTCTAGGATAAATTGAGAATTATCTAAGAAGTGTCTTAGAAGTATCTTAGAAACCACTCATACTTTGCAGGTTGATTGGCAGATATATTAGGCAGCCTTAGGCTTATTGTTGCCACCCTTGCAAACAGTATTTTCCCTTTTCCATTTATACTTTACTTTAAAACTTGTTCTAATGCAGTCTAAGCTAGTGTTAGAGTCATGAGAAAGGACAACAAAGGAGCAACTCCAAATGAAAATTCTACAGCTGTTTTATTCTGGTCTGCAGCATACAGAAGTAGAAGGTCTGATAAACAGAATTAAAAGTGGACAAAAATTGTAAAACAGAGGAAGTTATCAGATCTATAAACCATACTAAATAAAGTATCGGGTGACGCGCTTGCTTTAATACCAACTCTCCCATGCAGACTATTAAATAGAATAATAACTTGATAGATGGAACCCAAGGTATCTTAATTCTGTCTCTCTAGTTTCAACAGCATCTTTTATAGCCATTTTAAAGTTGTTTGGAGAATTGAATTATTACTTCCCCCTCCCGCCCAGCAGATGAACTAACCTAACATATGGAGAAATCAAGATCAGGACTCCATTATGAAAGCTCCTGTAACATAATTTTGGAAGAGCTACTTTAAAAGACAGTTGTCGTGCTATCACTTGGGAAAGGTTGGCCCTGCTTTGAGTGGGGTTTTGGAGAAGATGATCTCCACAGGTCCCTCTCAAGTAAATAATCCTATGAATATGTGATTCTAAAGCCTGTTTTGTCCTTCAAGGGGTTTGTGACTTAATTGAAGACAGGTCACAATAGCCCATCCTGGAAAGAAGGTAAAGATCAGAGCAAAACAAGACAATCTATCATACTATTATGTCATGCAATGGTCCTCACACAAATCAGAAGAAATGGTTACAGGATGAGTGAGCTATAAAACTAATTTGTCCAACTGGGAAATTATGTCAATATCTGCCTCCCACTTAATTCAGGGCTTATGCATAGTTGAAGGAAGGACAGACTTCACTGCAACATTTTGTGACAGGACTCCTGAGAGCTGTCAGGATTGTTATTTCACTGACAAATCCACCTGTATACAAGACTACTGCTTCCAAATATGTAAATATCCTGGTAGGCGTCACTGCACTGGCTGTCCTTGATACAGGTTTTTAATGCTTTCTTTACTCTTTTGTGGGTTAGAAACTGAGCACAGTAAAGGGAGATTTTTCCCTTCTCTTCATGCCTTTCATCTTCTTTAATCAAAAGTAGACAGTTCAAAAATCCTTCAGACCCAGAAAGTAAGGCCTAAGCTTAGGTTTTAATTTGCCCTTGGAATTTCAAAATGTGATGAATGTAATAGAAATATTTTTTTCTTTAAAGTACCTATCGTGTTTATGCTGTTCTAATGAAAAGGACGTAGTTTACTATCTTGCACAACAGCACTAAACCACATTGGTCTGCTTGCATTGTATCTCCCCATCACTGTCTAGTTAAGAGTGCACCAAATAATTTCATTCTGTAGGAACAGACTGTTATTTGAACGTGCTTCTCTGAAATTGTTATGGGTGCTTGAGTGATAACTGATTGGATGACCTACCTACACTCTAATAATGAACAGAATATAGAAAGTAATACGGCATATTAAATTGAGGATATAAATCTCTTTCTATTACTACTGTCTTCCGCAACACTAATGGAAAGTTCAGCTTTTTATGGCAGCTTAAATAAGAACTGGAAAATGATGAAGCAGGCAGGATTAATTGAATGCCCAGGAGACATCACTGTTGTTGGTCTGCCTCCTCTCTGTTGGTCTCCTGCACTCACCCTACAGTACACCTCCATTCACCCTCCATTTAAATTGCTTATTTGTGGCAGATTGGGTTTAAGGTTTTTTTGCTTTGTTTGATGACATTAATTTTCTGCAAAGCACGAGGACCATTCTTGTGTTGCTGTTACATGTTTGTGCATAAAACTCAAAATTTCCAGTTAGGATACTTGCCCAGCCTGTAACTACAGTAAATCAGTGGTGTCAGATCAAAAGCCTTGTTGCTAAAAAGAAAAAAGATTGTGCTTGTTCTGTGTCCAGTACAAAAGTGTGACTCAATCATTTCCCTTAACCTCAGATGCGTAAACTCTCTTTGAAACTTAGTGTCTTGGGTTTACCTTGCATGATATCCCACCTGATGTGCATATAAATTAAATTAACTCTTGTGAAGAAAAACTCAATTTATGAACTTTAAAAGAAACAACTATATCTGATGTTGACAGTTTACTATTTTATAGTCTTGCAGACCTGTTTTGGTTTTTTGTTTGTTTGTTGTTTTTTTGTTTTGTTTTGGTTTGGTTTAGAATGAATTTGGCTTTGGTAATAAGAAAGAGAGGTTTTTGTCGGCTTATTAAACTCTTTTGTTGAAGTATATTGACTTAGCGTTTAACGCCAACAGTCAAGATAGAAGTTAATTACTATTCAGTACCTTTAATTGCAAGCTACAGTTCAAATACTTAAGGACAAGGTAAAGAAAATAACACTTGTCACCAGTAATTACAGCCAGTTTTCACCACCCTGCCTTGAAGGCACTGAGCTGCTGCTTTCTTAAGAGGTCACAAAAGATAAATGAGTGAAAAGGAGATCACGCTTCTAAAACATTGGAATAGCACTTCACTTGGAGAATTCTTTTCTTTATCCGCAAATATTGCTTGTGGTTCACCTTTAACATTGTTTAGACCCAAAAAATGCATTTAATTTCTATTCTTTTATTCCTAGCCTTTCCAGGAAGTCTCCATATCATTTACTTTTGCTTACTGTGTAATACTCACAAGGTCTGAGGTTAGGAATGAGTTGGTGGTTGTGTTTTGGTTTGTGTTTTTGTTTTTGTTTCTTTTTAACAAACTCCCAGAAAGACCTAGTAGGCAAAGTACAACCTTGTAAGCAAAATGTGCAAAAGAAAAATAAACAGAAAGATCTATAAAAATGAAATGGTCAAACGGAGACTGTGATTGCTTCTAAAATTCACAGTTACCTCTTTTTCTCCTTTGCAGCATGTGTGGAAAACATAAACAAGTAAATGGAAGAAGAAAATTTACATCAAGCTGTTTCTTAATTGAGCTCTAATGGATCCCCTTTGAGACCCATGATAATACAGAAATTCATATGTAGTCTGATTTGCATCTGTGCATCGAGCTGGCTCACAGGTGTTTACCTTTGCTATGTAGCAATAACAACCAATTTTTAGGACTGGCATGTGATCTAAATCCTCCTCTCATCTCATTTAAGCAACACAGCCCAAAGCCTCAAAAATAAGTGTGCTAGTAGCTTTCTGTGAAACTGCATTTCCCTTAAACATCTGCACCTAAGAAGTACTATTTTTAACCTTTCCTCACAATGTTTCTATGATGTATAGGTGATTTGGACAATCGATTAGAACACAGAAAGCATAAAACCAAAAAATATCTCTGCTTGACAGTCCTATGATCACCACCAGCTTTAGCTCCTTTCTAGTGATCATAAACTGTCACTGACAGAAGTGAGGTGAATGTGTGGTTTTAAGACAGTCTCGTGAATAAGCAAGTATATCACAAAATTCCCATTTGCAGTGTATTCCTAATTTACTGCCTATGTGGGTGTACCTTCATTGCTTAAGCGGTAACGTAACCAGTTCTCTGAACAATGTTCTGCCTGTTGAGAGGTGAAACACTGCAAAGATGAGTGGAGCTCATATTGCCATTGATACTCTATGCCTAAAGAGAAGACTTTTGTGCTTCACTCCCTTTGTGACCACAACTGCATGAACTGCCTGGAATTATTGGCACATTCCTACAAGGTTCTTCACTGACTTTATCCAGATCAGTCAAGTCATGATCTGCCAGGATAGGCTCTAAACTGCTGTTGTACATAAAAGGAATTCTAGCTTTTGAACTGGTTCATGCTTGTTCTCCTGGGTCATTTTTTTCCTTGAACTTTCATTGGTCCCTACTGCTCAGTAGTCAGAGAGAAATTAGTTGCAAGCCAGTTCAACGGATATTTATTTACTTCCTGACTGGTCTCCAGAGACAGCTCTTCAGGAATCCTGTATATGCTAGCGTGTATGAACTTAAGAGGAGTAACAGGACATATTGACAGGTTCAGAATCAAAATGTGTTCCTCTTATATGGGATCTTTTGTGTGCTCTTCTTCAAAGTTCATCATCTAACTTTGTTTTGAGATGATTTAGGTACTTGAGATGTTCAAATGTACAGTTAATGCTTTGCTAGAAACTAATTTCAATCGGTTAATCCTTATGTAAGACTTTTTGACACAAATGTAAATTGAATGTTCAGAAGAATTGCTATCTTCATTTCATAAACGTAGGACCAGACATACAGTGATTTGGAGTTATGGAGCTCATCAGATTAATAAATATACATATGTACATATGTATGTAATGTAATCTTATATATGTCCTGAATGTATATTCTTCTGATTTTATCAAAGTTTCCTATCAAAAAAGAAAAATCATGGAGGATTGTCGGGAGAAATGAGTAGGGAAGAGCACACATGAAATTGTGAGGAGAAAGGTAATATCTATTTACCTTAACAGGCATTTCAGTTGTGTCATTTTGGGAAAGGTGCGGATGATCCAATGTTTAGATGTCAAACATGAAGTATTCAAATAAATCAGTTTATTAAAATCATTGACTTCAAATGAATTCTCAAAGGCAAATAATAATGTGTTTTAACTTCAGTGGATAGTTGGCACAGTTTTCAGATATGCCGGAAGAACCCAAGTACTGAATCCCATGAATAGTTTCCAGTTAAGTAAAAAACCAAATAAAAAAAAATCACAGAAACTGACATAGAAGCCACAAGTTTAGGAAGTAAATAAGGTGTCTGCAGGAATTTTGAGGGCATGTTTTTATCACAAATAAATGAAGGTGATGAAGGTGCTAACCCAAAATCCTGGCAGTCGTCAAAGTAGAATGTGTTTAGGTGCTGCTAAGGATGTATTATAACACATCTGCCAATTCACTGCTTCAATAAAGGCTGCCAGAGTCATTATTTTCTCAGTGAGTAAATGAATTATATAAAAAAGACAACTTTCACCTTAAATAATGTGTATTATGAACATGTTTTACACACCTAAAGATATCTTGCATCCTTTCCATTTTCCTGCCCTTTTATATAGAGACAATCATGAATAAATTGCCAAGTTCTGGACAATTATCAGATTAAGAGAATGAAGAAATCCTTGAAAGGATAAAGGGATTTAAGATGGCAGGCTAGCCCAGGACTGTGTCTTACCTCTCTTTTATCAGTTTTCACACCCTGTAAGTTTCTGTGCACCACCTTAGCTGTGTGAGACTACCCCTCAGCACCCACAGCGGGGTAAAAACTTGGTGTGGCAGCAGCAATGCATCAAATATGAGGAGACAACAGACACAACAAACCTGAGCTGGTACTTTCATCACTGATTTGGTTATGCCAAGTGCTTTGTCAGCAGAGCCCCTAGCGTTTATGCGGACCATGGCAGCAGAAAGTGCTTTTCTGCCATCATATCTCACTAATCCTCTGAATGACATAAACTAAGTCTGACAAAGACTCTCCTCTATCAGCATAAATGTCTCCGCATAAGGTATTTTTCTGACATAACAATGTCAGTAAGGGGTGAGATTTTTTTCACACCCTCAGCTACGAAAGCTCTACTGATAAAAATTTTAAGTGTAATTGAGACTAAGACTGCAAGACTAAGAAATCAACATTAAAATCCTTAAGAGCCCTCTCTCTTTTACATCTGTGTGGAGGAAAAACTGAGATGGCAGGAGCAGGATTTGTGAGCCACAGAAGGATAAAACCAGGATGAGTGTGATGTGGGGTTATAAAATTAAGTGTTCATGTCACCCTCCTTCAAAGATGATGCCAAGGAGTTTGAGGACAACTAAGTAGCGTTTGAGGACTCTAATGATGTTAGTCTGTGATGTACTTATCAAGATGCCACTTTCTGTACAGTGATATACTGAAAAAATGTTTCTGGGAAATAGTCCATATCATGGAGTCTATTTTCCTTTGCTTTCTATAGGATGCTACTGGGCCTGTTGCCATTGCTCTTAGTCCAATGTCAGTGAAAGTGATCTGTAGTATAACTGAATTTCTTATAAATAATGTTATAATATTTCATATCTTTCCCTTCTAAGTTACCAAATATGTGCTACTCTAATGGATACATAACAATATAGGCAAATAATGTGCATTATATACCATGAATGCAGGTACATACATACCTAGATCTAGTATATACTGCTATGATATATACAGTATATGTAAACAGATATATATATATATATAGTATCTAAACCAAGTCTTGAGATTCCAAGTTTTAGCTGATTGTTTAGGCTTATTTAGTGATGCATAAAATGCAATTTCACTGGAAAAACCCTGATAGTCCACTCCCTCTAGTGCAAGATTTTGTGGCCATTAGAGGTAAGGTCTGATCCACAAAATTTTTAACATGTCAATTAGTAAAATGTTTGCTTATCATTACCATTATACACTGATATACAGTCTTGTACATATTCAAGGTAGCAGAATTTCTTTATGAAGGCCTAAGTTCAGACCAGCATCTTCTCATCTAACTGTTTAATTTTAAATCTCTAAAGTATCATTGGAATAACTCTGGCAAAGTTCAAGCATTTTGCCCTCATTGTTTGCAATTATAATTCATAATTAATAGTGCTATTATAAGGCATTGCTTTATTCATAGCATTCATTCCAAATTCCAATTCTCTCCAGTGTTTACTTTTGACTTCAGGTGCCTCCTATTAACTATTTGTATTTATTTAATTTGGCACGGCTGCTTTATGTGCAATTCACATACACTTTATTACTGCAAGTGGGTAACTGAACTTATGAACTTGAACTTATCATGTGGACGGTAAGTAACTGAGATTTTCCAGCTTGAATGTTTTTTTTCTTAGAATGTTTTCTTCTGGACTGCATATTTGTTGCCTGAGTTGTCACTATCTTCGTTGCTATTCTCGTAAGAGTTTTCTGGTTCATTCACAGGCAGACCTGGCTTCTGATTCCTGTTCACTAAGCACACCTCCCTTCAGACAGTACCCAGTTGTATAGAAGTCTTTTTTATTAGCTCTGTTTGAATACCCCAGTAAGACCTTATAACCAGGTTTTCTCTCTTTGCCATCTGTCCCTCTGGCTCAATGTCTTTTGTATCGCTGGTTAGAGAGGGAAACACACATTTTCAGAAGCGGAAAAGGAAAGTTCTTTCTCCAAAATACTCTAATACTTCGTGAACTGCCTTACGAGGTGAAAGAAGAGACTCAGACTCCTTTAGGGAAAGGTACGAACTTACAGTTTTTGTGAGAGTTATTTCAGACACTTACTCTGATGGCAATCCTAATTCTCTAGAGCATGAATGATTCTTAATAGACACCTCTAGCTTGGATACTGAATCTGGGACAAGCCTGTGCTATGCTAGTCCTATCCGTTGGGCGTGGGAGGTCCTTCCTCAGATGGAGGAGTCCTAGCATCCTCTGGGGGAGGCTCCCTGGTTTCCTCCTTGCCTGTAGATGGGAGCCAAAATACGGAACCTCTGAGGTCTGAATCATCACCTGGTGACAGGTTTCTCATGCTTCTCTGGTCAGATAAATGAATCTCACCTTTGACTGATAGAATATACTCTATAGAGCCATATAATGAGACTTAACTACAGTATTTATAGAGTTAAATTAATATATTGTTGTCAAGAAATTACTGCTTTTCAGAAAAAATGTACAGTGTTAAATACAACACCTAGAAGTCTTGGGTACAATTTTTATTTTACTGTAGCAACTATTCAATCTGTAACTTTCCTTACATTTTTTTCATGTTGTATTCCTAGATTAAAATATGTGAATTTTTTTTTTTTTTTTAGTTCGCATCTATAATTAATTCATGTAGCAGTGTATAGGTGTTTTTATTAGGTTCATCAATGATTTTAACATCAATAAAATCTGAAGTGCACCAAAACTAACACTAAGTTGTTGTGACCTGCATTTCAAGTCCAGTTTTGAAGTTACAGAAAAAAGAAGAGAAGGGCTGGGTTAGTCTTTTCAGAATTTGGGGACAGAAAGAATTGTGAAGTGCTATCCTTAGGTCAGGGGCTCCTGGTGTTGGAAGACTGTGGACACTGCTGCTATAGCTTTTAAGCACATGAGCACAAAGGACACATACTATATATTACTCATCCCTTGAAACAGAGCTGAACATTCTGAAACAGAGCTGGTCATTTAGAAGAGCTCCCCACACATGAGAATTTGTAATTTGTATTTGAACAGAGCTGGACAGTGCCAGGCAGAAGCTGTGTCCCAGCTAGGTCTGAAACTGGAAGCACCCTCATGCTGTGCCTGTACCTGCCAGGGGTTACCTTACTGTGCTTATGTCACTTCCAAAGTCTAATGGAGGATAAATTTGCAATTGTAGTATGGTACTGCACTGTGCAGCCACATTGCATCATTTAGAGCCAGCTGAGGTGTTTCTAACTGACTGTTGTATTACTTCTTCTAAGCATGTCCTTAAAGCCTAAGAGCTTGGACTGAAATCAATTCATCTGAGACACTTGACGCATCTATTGGCTACAATGATAATGTTATGCTATAGTGTTTGTGATGTTGCTGAATGCAATTTCTTCCTAGAAAGCAGAAGTGGCAGTTCTGTGGATGGACATTGTTCTCTTGTTTCTAAAGGAGCATGTGCTGCATTAAGATAAATCTTCAAAATCAAGGACTCTCAATGCAAGAGTGTTTTCCAAACTGTGCAACAAGGATTTGAAAAGCAAAGCCCACCTAATAGCTTCTCTCTGAGTAAGATGAGGCATATTTTTAAATCCATTTTAGTAATTTCTTAAGAATACATAGATTTTCTCCTCTTTTTCATGTGCTTGCAGCTCTGTGGTGTCCGTTCTATCAACATCTTTTCTATTTTTTAAATTCTATAACTATATTAGACTCAGCTATCTATCTGTTCTGGCAAGTTACAATCTCAGTATTGCAAGAGTATTTTGATTTGTTACTTCTAATCACAGTTTTCTGGATGGTATCCTTGTTACTGTCTCTGTATATGAGACAGTCAGTATTGAATTACAACAATAAAAATTTCAGATAGTTCACTTTCAATACTGTCAGGCATCATTTCTTATAACAATAACTTAAACAAATTTAATATTCAGTTTCTAGAGTTATCTGTGGTTATCTGTTATCTGTGGTAACTCTTGTTCCATTAATATTGGAAACATATTTCAAAGCTTTTAGCTCCAGCAGCTGGAAATTCTACATATAATCTAAGAATGTGATACTGATGATCATGTAATAGATTTTGTATGCATAATTTCAGACCATATATAGCTTAGCAGCTACTAAAACTTTTATAAAGGTTTCCCAATGTTTTCTTAGAATGCCACGCAGTACCATTTTTTAAATTAATTTTTTTTCAGGAAGCTGAATCTCTTTCATTATATCGAAACTTCTACAACTGCTACCATTTGAGACTAGGTAAAACATTTACACAGAGCTGGCAGACATAAGGATGGGAAGGCAGAGGATATACACCAGACCTGTGCTTCTATGGAGTGGCAACAACAGGCTGAGCAACATGCTGTAGGATTATAAAAATGGCTCCAGACACCTATCCTTAAGCAACTGAAAAAGTCCCCAGTTCGAGTTTTGTCATGCATATAAAATATTTTGATAACTTTAGTTCTCAAATAAGATTTAAAAGTTTAAATCTCTCACAGTCTCATACATTGAAAAGCACTACCATAAAAGAAATTCTATGGGCATTTTTTTATGCATTTAATAATTATTTTTCCTACAGATTTTATTCAAATTATCAGGGCAATGTGTGGTAGGGTCTTCTGTGAGTATGTGTTAGCCACTTCATGAAAAAACATGCACGGACTATTTCTGCAGAAAAAAATACTACATCTGAAAGGATACAGGACTGAGGTACCTTTGAAATTCAGAGATAAAAATAATATATTAGACTTAGTAACCATTTAGGTGTCTGTGCATCTGTAATCATACAGGGACAACTGAGAATAAAGTATTTCCTGTGAATATTAGTCAGAAGGTGATGAAGTGCATTATGGATTTAATAATTATAATTATTTTTTTCAATCAATTAAAAAGAAGCCTCTGGAGCATAACAAAACAAAAAGTTAAGATGGGGATCTATTTTTTGCCTTAGTTGTACAACTCTCAGCTCCAACAAGAAGAAATTCCTTGCCGTAATAAATTCAGTATTTGATCTTGTTGTCCCAGTACTGCACAGAATTAAACTTATGGGTCACAGCACTTCTGAAATGAACACCATTTATAACTGCAACAACTATCTGTAATTAAACTATTCCACTATCTCTATTATGTGCCTTTACAGAAAGGTTCAGGAGAGTAATTAATACTCTTCACCAACTAGTGTTGGTTATTAACCAACACTAAAATAAACACATGGAAACAATTGTAAATTAATGGGTCTGTAAATTAAAAGGTTTGGATTGTGAAGATCAATAAAGTTTAGCAGCCATTTGAGAACTTACTGTAAAAACAATGCAGTAATTTACATTCCTAACAGCAAAGGTGAACTTTGTCTATCTTGTCTTATGCACATAGCCACTTCTGACCTAAACATTTCAACACAGAGATGAACATCAGTTTGAATTTGCTATCTGATTTGGTAGCATTATATCAGCTGTTTTATTTGCTGATACAGAGAATAATTTTTGACTGGTCTTAAACCTCTCAGTAGTCACATGGGATTTATAGTCATTTTGAACCAACCTATAGGTATAACTGTAGGTATCATGAATGTACCAGACAGTTCAGCTTCTGGCTTGACATGTCTGATTTCAATTATAAAGTTCATTTTTTCAAGATCTCTTTATAGAACATAGCATTTTTAATCTACAGATTTTTCCTGAGTATTTTGGCTCAGTTTGTCCTGAAGATTTCATAGGACAAGGGCCAGACCTACTGGCCACCTGCTGGTGTTATGTGCCCTTCCTGTTCTTTAATGATACCCTAAATCCATTGCCCCATTGTTTCATTAATGGCATTATCAAAGAAAGGCAAAGGTTGGCATCATTGGTGGTCTCTACAGCTTCCCTCCCTCCTGGAGGTTAGGCTGCTCGTGCTCAAAGCCAGGGCTGATGTTGCATCACCACTGAACCTTGCAACAAATCACTGGAAAAAACAGCTTAGATGGCAGAAGACCTCATGGAGGCCCTGCTGGAGGCCTCTGCCCCATTGCTTGGAGGCTACACTTATCCTCAGACCCAGAGGCCTGGCCCTTGCCTTAGCTGTAGGTATGGCCATGCCTAACCTGTTCCCAACCTGATGACTTGATTCCTTGGATTCACCTCAGACTTACTGGCTACTGCAGACTTGCCCAGTGATTGCAGGACCCTTGGCAGACCATGGTGACCACCACTGGTTCTTCTCTGCTCTTCTTGCTCACATGCTGCTGGGCGATGCTCCACCTTGTTGTCACCTTCGGCTCCACATGGGCGAAGTGGAGACAGTGATGTTCAGAGGGAGCCAGCACTGCAGCTGAGCTTCTTCAGGCAGGGCAGCATGGGCTAGATCAGGACTTCGCTCCTGGAGCAAAGGACCTCCTCAGCTGAAGGCTGGGTACAGGCACAACTGCAACATTGCCCGGACAAAGAACAAGGGCAAGGAAGGGCTTAAATGCAGCTCCTGAGCAAAGCAATAGAGTCCCTGATGGGCTACCGGCATGTAGCTTATTCACTATCCAAAACTGGGGATCTCCTTCTCTCTCCATAAGATTTACTAGAGCTACTACTTTTTCTTTTAACCCTTTATTGAAGATTTGTGCTTGTTTTCTCAGCTCAGGGTGAAAGGATCAGTTATTATTGTTGATAGAGCTTTGTCATCCACTAGCACTCAAAAACCATTCTGAATCATGAGGTAAGTTTAAAACCAGCTCTGTTAGTTCTCCTTTTGCCTTCAGTCTTGTCAGTTTATGTATTCAAGCTTTTCTATCTAATCATTTTATAATTTCATGTTTGTTTGCCTCTTTTTAATTAAAAGCTCACATTCTCAGTTAATGATACAGAAGTTAGGACAGATTAGAAGAAAAAAATTGTTTTTGTAAAATGTAGTGACTCTGAGCAATGGTCTCATGGACTGTTATCTGAACCAAGGCTGGTGGTACAGTGAGTTCGGAAAAATCCTATACCCACAGTTGTACAATGCTTCCCCATCTGCTGTATGTCATATTGTTAACATTGTTTTCATTCATAACAAAAACCTGAGAAGCCTTCAAAAATTTTCTTTGAGGTGCTTGGCTTTTCTACGCAATGGTTGGTATTGCAAATGATTCCTTATGTCTCTGCAATTCAGTTTAAAGCCAAATCAGTTGAGTAGACCATATTTTTGTACATCAGCTGATGATGTTGGTGCAAGGGAACATATTTTTTCTTTCAACCTCACCTCATACATGAGGTTGCAGCAGCTCTGCCAGCCAATACAAATGTCTTGGAAAGGAGTGTAAAACTAGCAGTTTTTACCACAAAAGTCACCTTAAAAATGTCTTTCTGTAAGCATGAAAAGATACACATGGAAATGAGATGTTAAATAGCTTGTATTACATTTCTTTAAGCATACAATGTATCAGTTTTATCTCCGTGGAGCAGTATCAAAAGAAAACGTAAAATGGTTTTAAGACTCAGACAAACACTGTCGATATAATTACTCAACTTTGTATGTCTTTATTGTAAAAAAACAGAAAAGAGGAGTGAGTGCTTTGTTCAGGGTGACATGTTCATTATGGATAACAATAGTATTCACAAACGACACATAAGTTCATGTTTTGCTAATTATGCTTTTATGAACAAATAAATAATTAAACTTTTATTTAATCATGAAGAACTAGAAAAATTAGTAGGTAAGCCAGAACGTGCCCCACAACATCTAGAAACTTCTCCCTTATCCTAAAAATGCCCAGCAAAAGCAACATCAACTTTGCTCACTTGTGGATTTGTTTTTTTTTTTACCAGCAACAGTAATTCAGCATCCTGGACTGCTTTGGAAGAGATGGGTTCAAATATTCAAGCCACACAGGGGACACGGAGTTCCACACCAGTTCCTCACTGAGCAGTGACTGGACTGAGAGAAGAGAGGAGCTTCCCATTACAATCCACTAGTGCACCCATTTTCTGCAACACCATTATGGCCTGTGGCTGCATGAACATTCTCCCATTTTCTCCCCCCTGCATTTAGGTCAAGGCTATAATCTGCCTACGGACTATTGAATACCAGAAATTGAAGCCATATAGCAAGTCCCAAAGCACCCGTCATTGAGACACATGCAGAAAACATAAAAAAAGTCAGTAGCTGTAATCGTAAAAAGTAAAGCGTTACATATTCATGTGTGCAAATTATATGGATGAAAACAATGTGTCATGATTTAAAATAAAGTATTTAGATTGCCATGTATTCTTTACATGACGTTTTTATCACTGCAGTCCTCTCCAGGCAATACCAAATTTCCACAAACTACTCCAGATTGCTGAATTTCCTGACCAGAGTGGCCTGGGTGGTCCTTTTAAATGAGAAATAGAATTCTCTTAGCTGGCTGCTTATGTACCTTTTTCTGAGGTGCAAAAGGTATTCCAGCAAAAGCTTGCAACTCTGGAAACTACTTTATTTTTATTTTATTTTATTTTTTAATCTTTATGGGAGGTTTTGATTTGTGGGAGGCAATTTTGGGGGAAAGCGAGGTTGTTCTGTTGCTTAGGGTACTTTTTTGAATGATCCACAATAGCTGAATATCAGGGTTACTTATGGAGAATTTTCCATTTTTCTATAGGAATGTTTTATACTGTATTTTAAACTTAGTTTCTTTTTTTTTTGTAGAATTTACATAAAATAAATATAATATTTATGAGGAAGTACAATAGCACAATTGAAAAAGATTTGGAATATTTATTTCATATGATCAATGTTTGTACTCTTTTTTTCTTAATACAAACCCATGGTAAGGCTCCTAATGAATGTAAATCTGATTTAAATATGAACCAGAAAGTTTGTGGCCCTGTGACTTTTAAAACGTAATCTGTATGACCAATACTTTTATGTTTTTTTGATCTCTTAAATTTATATTTATTACCAGAGAGGTTCCTTTGATATAATAAAAAAGTTTTGGAGTAATTTAATCTCTTATTTTACCTGGAAATCTTTAACAAATGACTCGATTTACTTCCTTACAAATCAGTCGATGACAGTAGATAAAAATTAAAATCATTAATCTCTGTATAGTGCATGCTGAGTTTGGACTGTATCCAGGAAGTTACTTAAATATACTGGTCAAGACAAAAATCTTTGAAAATTATTCTGACTGGATACAACAAAATAAGAAGCAGCTGTCCCATTTGTACAAGTTAATAGCAAAGATCTATCTTTCAAAAACCTTCATGTCTAAATTCAGGTAGAATTGTATAATTTCAATGTGCTTCCACTTTGCCCTAAAAATCCCCTGCTTTTATATAAAAGTGTACTGAGAAACCAGTTAAAATCAGTAACAACATAGATCGAAATATGTACAGCAGAAGTAATAATGCTCATTGTTGCAAATAGTCATCATCTGGATGGCTCTATTTATACTTCTCCATTTCCTGCCATGCTACTTAAGTCAGTTGAATAGGCTTTACGAGGGAGTTTTGAGGGGATTTTTCCTTTTTTGGTTTTTTTATATTTTTTTAAAAAGCTTTTTCAGGACTTTCCCTCCTAACTCTGTAGATCCATGTAAGGTGTCTGTTTCCAGATCTGGGGTTTTCCAGGACCCTGTGACAGAACTGATCAAGTGTTTCTGACTTCAGCCATCAAATCTTTGACTATTACTTTCCCTTTCCGTATGGACACGCTCACATTTCTGTATGCTGTTCCCTACATGTTTTATACTCTCTTCCTGAGAGAAAATGGAGGACAGTATATTGGCTTTGGCAGAGTGCTGTGCTAATGCAGTTAGACTGCTTCTGGTGTATGAAGTAGTTCTTTCAAGCTGTATTTTTTCTTGATTCACAGGTATTTATAAAGCCGAAATGGCTTTTGGGTTCTGCTCTCATTTCTCTTGCAGGAGTCTAACTCAGACTTACCTCAGGAAATTTATACCTGCACTTACAACTTTTCTTTCCTAACTAGTATTTTCTTTCTTCCTCCTTCCAAATTTACTCCTGATAAACTTACAGTTGATTTTTCAGTCAGGAATGGTTACAGTGCCTTTTCACAAGATTTTTCCAGTACAGCGATCATTCTTTTGAATGTGAAGGAGTCCTGGAATTTCTACGAATCCTTAGCTGCTCAGTGCAGCATCACTAATTCCCTATGCTTACTGAATCGCTTCAAACCAAGAATATTTGTTACAGAACTCCTTTATTTTTAATTAATTTAAATTGACTGGTTTAGGGTTATTTTCTATTTGATCTTTACAAGGATATCGAGATCACTATCAACTTAGCACCACTTCTTGTCGATTCATAATGACTTAGCAGAGAAATCTGCCAGCTGTCACAAATCTGAATAGCCAAGGCTATTCAGTACTGATACCATTATTAGCCGCATTTGTTCTCCAATGCTGTATTTAAGAAGTTAAATACTTCTGTAATGATACCGTTCCCAATTCACCATCTGTTGAATGATGATTGGTCTTTATTCAACACTTAGAGCAAATTAATATTGAAGTCTTCTATGGTGATTAAAAAATTACTGTTTCTTGAGACATCAGTTATACGGTTTCACAAATGTGTCTTCAGAAAGATAAGAGTGAGAAAACAGCCTAAAACCTTCAAGAAGATTGTAAACAAATTAAAGAGCACAGCAAAAAATATAAATTGGGAAATGGTGAAAAAAGCTAAAAGGCTCAGCCTAAAAAAAACAAGAAATGGAATAGGATTATCCAAAACACTTATGATAGAGAACTAGGAATAAAATTCTTATAACAGCAAGCTGAAGACTTTAGCTTAGGTAGTTAGAATGGAAAAGAGACAGCCAGCTTCCTAAACTGGCTAAGAGACACTGAGGCATTTCAGGAAGTACTTTAAGGATGATCTGTGTTTAAATTTTTTTGCTGTAAGGTTTCTTTTGTAATGTTTTCCTTCACATAATGATATTTTTTAGCTTTAATCCCTGTCAGGCAGAGATCCATTTTGGGGAGATCTGGCAACAGTAACTGGGTAAATGAAGAAAGGTGTTTGGGAAAGCAGTGAACCCATCCTCCAGCAGAGGACAGACACACAGCTCAAGAGTCTTTTCCTAATTAATTTCTTTGTGTGCTTGCAGACTTTCACGACAGAAGCAGGTTCTAGAGACCTGCCCTATCTGCATACAGCTGCAAAGGCTCATTTTGGGGTAGGAACTCCCAAATATCTAAGTTGTGGAGGGTTTTGACTGCTGCTTGGACAGGCAAAAAAAAAAAAAAAAGTATCAAAATGACTGTGGTGTGCACGATTGTCATGTTGGTCATCATATACAGACCTGGGTCAAGATACAAGAGAAAACTCCCAAAAAATCTCCTTCATTATTTTTTTCTCTTTTGACTCCAAAAGATTGTCCGCTATCCACACCTGTGCCCTGATGTTTCTGAGGTAAGTAGGGTTACTACAAGCAAGTTTCTGATAAAAGGAAAATAAATATTTAACAGAGGCATGTTTGGGTGATAAAGGAGTGCCCATATTTTCCAGAGGTAAATCTTTCAAGATCAAAATTCCTGAAGCAAGCTAATTTATCTTCAAGAAATGCATAAAACATAAGCCTGTACTTATTTCAGGACTCAACCTCTGTGTCAGACATAGATTTCCCAACCTGCTGTGATAAAGCAATTACCTCAAGTTTTGAAGTCAGCTATGAAAGAAAATATTTAAAGATTCCATAGTCTGGTGGAGACATCTGGCTGGAAGACAGAAATTAGTGCAATTTTATTGCACTGCGCTAAGATAAATTCCAGCCAACAGTCTCAACAAGGTTTCTGATGCTTTTTAAGACTGAAAATATATTTTAGAAAACAGAATGTCTGTAAATACAGTAGATGTTCAGGCCCTAAAAATAAATTAAGTTATCCACTTCTTTTTAATTGTCTAGACCACCTTATGTTAGGCAACAAAGCCACTGGAATGAACTGTTTAGTAAAATGTAAATACTATTTTTTCATTTTAATTATCTTTTGCTTGTAAGATGTTGTCTTGTCCTTCATATTTATTAAAGGCAGTCCAGATTCTATTAATAACATAGGTGAAAATCCTCATGAAGAATTCAGATTTTCAGATCCACAAGTGGGATACATCACTGTGCATGACTTCTTTCTTTGCATCACTTATGAAAGTAAGCCTTCATATATAGTTTAAAATAAATGCATCATTTTCCAGGAGTTAAAAATGAGTGAGATGGATTGCACCTCTACTGATTGATTTGATATTTGTAAATTTTGCCAGCTTTCCTTTTACATTTCCATTAACATTTTTCAAGATGCCTAAAACAATATATTTTGATTTCTTTCTTCAAAAGAAAATTTAGACTCAAATGATGCCATCTGTAAAAGGTTATTTTCAATTTAACCTGTAACTCCCTGATTTATTAAAAACACTTTTCAAACTGTGCAGAGGCACTAAAAAAAAAACCACAAAAAAACAACCAACAAACAAACACAAAACCAACAAATAAATCTAAAACAAAAAAAGCCCAAGATTATGTTTCAGAAGAGCAAGGTTAGACCCATTTTCTTAACCTGCAAATACACTCATATGGGAAACTGAAAGGTTTTCCTTTCTGTGTGAACAGAGACATGACCTGTTTTATCTGAGCAAATGTATGGGCATGATGAGATTAGTAGACGTAACCTGCTAGATTTCCTCTCTACCTTCAGATTTTAAATCTTTTTCACTCCTTAGTATAATTCTAAAATTATGTCCTTTTAACAGTCACTTTCCATGTATTTTTAACTTGACCAATTTTTTTCCTATCATGAATGACGCATAAAATAAATGTTACTTTTTTTTTTTATTAAATTATCTAACCCATTTCCCTTCTAAAGCTTCTGCTGACACTCAGTGATTGTGACAGCACTGTACTAGACCCTTCAAAGAGATTATTTCCTTTGGGTGGTTACCTCTTCAGAAGTTGAATACCTAAATCTCTACTTTTTAATTTAGTGATTAACCTCAGGGTTTTAGATAGCAGGTTTTTTAAAGGTTAATTCAAAGTCCTGAAGTTTTTTCTATTTCCGATGCACAATAAATTATTCAGTCATGCAGTTCTGATGATTTTGATGGAAATTATTTTTTCTTAATGCAAAAAATCTATTAATTTAATTAAACATCATAATATTAATAAGGTGTTTAAAAATTACATTTGTTATATATGTCATCTGGTATGATATGCCAGCTGGGCGATATCAGTGTAAGTGTGCTTCCTTCTTTCCAATAACAAATTACTTAATGAACTTTTCCACTGGACCTTTAGATCATCTATTTTTCCCTTTGAGCTCAGTTTACTTAGTCTTTGCTGGCACACAGAGCAGTTGATCTGCAACTAGCTGTTCACTTAGGGCACCTTTGAATTTATCACCTTGTATCTTAAGAAGACTTAAACAACAGAATAATGGAAAAATGTTAGTTTTTTCATGCTGTTCATAACACTGGTAACAAGAGATGCACAGAGTTAAAACTGTGAAAGAAAGCCCATTTTCAGAAGAGACTGTTTTGATATCAAGTCATGATGAGATACTTTATTCCTAAAGAGTATTGTGGACATTTAAAATATATGTTAATAATTTCTGAAAATCTATGCCTTGTTATGAAGAATCTAATGTGCTTCCTTGAAATCAGAACTCTTATCTCTCCATTCCTCTAGTTTTTAACTCTCTATATATACTATGAATTCTGTTCCTCTAAGTGATTCAGATGCTACTGCCAGGCTGAAAAATAAAAACAATCTAATGTAATTTGACCTTTTAAAAGCAAAATTCATTTTTAGATTGAGAAGAGTTAGGTATTTTCATCAACCGTAGAGGCAGCATGTTATAAACTTCTGACTTTTTGTAATAAAATTTTATTCCTCTGTTTTTTCGGAAGACCAGAAATAAAGAACAGTGGTGAGGTACTCAGGGGCTAGCCAATTAACTTGTGGTTTAAACTAAAACTGTAGGTTTTGACTACACAGTAACTTCTAAAGAGATACCTTATATAAACATTCTGTACTGACATTGTGGTTTAGTGTTTATATTTTCACTTTGCCTGGCTTCTTAGTTCTGTGTACCTGTTTTGACAATATAAATTGTATATTTGTATTTCTGCAAAGCATGGAATCAGTAAAAAGATACAAATTTTCCCTCAGTTAACTTTTAGGTATGACCAAAAAAAGGAAAGCAGATAAAGAAATTGTCAAGGAGGTGAAACTAAGAAAGTTTTGTAATGTAAGCTTGCTTACATCATTAGCTGATCCTGTTGTATGAGAATCCTTTGGCAACTATAACGAAGAAGGGGTTGTCAGGGCTAAGGCATCTGACTGAAATTTCTCCTTATACACTTATTCTCTTTTTTCCTTAAACATTTTGGGTTTTTTTCTCCCCTTGTTCTCCATAACTTTAAATGGTACTCTCTAATGAAGAATAGGTGCCTTTTTGTACCAAAAGGATGCTTATGTACAATGATGTATAAGTGGCACCGTTACTGTCAACACGGAGGTAATGTCTCACAGAATAAGAGATGAAAAGAGAAAAGCTTGAAGTATATATAAATACTGGAATCAGGGGAAGGTTTTGGACAAGACTTTTACATATTTTACTGTGTGTTTGCTTTTGTTAAAAGGCAAGTCTTGAGGGAGTATCTCAATAGTGCTAATGAAGTCCTGAACCCTGTATAATTGATTGAGAAAAAGGCAGGATCCTGCTTTGAATCATCCTCTGGAAGAACCTAACTTTATAGACTAAATTAGCAGTTGAGAAGTCTTTGTCTCTCTCCATTGACTATTAAGGAACCAAATGAAGATTAGCCTCTCTAAGCAAAAATTAATCCTTAAGAAGATCTTTCACTTAATTGAATCACGCCTCTAGACGATGTCCCATCACAGGATGGTTCTTCAATCATTCCTTAATGCAGGCAGCCCTGCATGATAGCTGGCTCCAGGGACAGAGCTGCAAAGGCAGGGGGTAAAGGCATAGTTGAAAAGCTATACCATGGATAGAAAGCAAGGGAAAAAAACAGAATATTTCAGAGTGAGGAAAGTAAGAGTTCTTTGGAACACAGGACTCATTTAGAAACACAGAAATTTTCTTGCTCCAGATTGAAAAGCCTTTATGCAATTTTATTCCAGCTGTGTAGAGAGAAGCAAGACTGTGAAGATATTTTTTCTAAAGAACCAGTATTGTACTGAAGAAATACTCAAATTCTACTTCAAATCAAATATAAATTAATTGCATAGGCTTATGCTGAATATTTTCAAGATAGCTAATAATCTTAAATTTGTGTTAAATGTGAGTTTAAAAAGCTCAGCTCTGGAGGTTGTTTTCTTCTGAGACAGCTGGAATCAGATGTATTTCTAGTCAGTGATACAGATATTTGGAAATGAACTGAACATGCCAGGCATTGCACAGAGAGGTGAAAGCTGCTTTCAGATGGAAGCAATTTTTCTCTAGTGGCACTTGATTCTGCATTCATATGTAATACAGGGGTAAACACTTGATGTCAATAACCAGACTCCTTAATCATCTACACCTCTGAGATCGATACAAAATTTTTATACATATTTTTCCTCTGTTAGTATATCCTGCCAAGAGACTTACCGATTACGTACTTTCAGAAAACAGGCATTTCACTGATAGCAAGGGCACTTGCATAGAGTTATTAGTATTTGGTTAATCAATGACACTGTAGGCCAGCTTTAAATTAAAATCAGTTTTCATCAGATCACTCTGTGATTCACCAACCAAAATGTCCTGTGGAACTGTATCATTACTAGCATAATTCGGAAAGTTTTGATTGCCAAACAGATGCCCAAATATGAGGCTATGGCTTCTAGCCACCTGCTGTGGGAAGCAGAAGCAAAATGTCAAGGCTGCAGCACTCAAGGATAGTGTTTTAGACTCATGGTTCTGCATCAGCTGGGACTCCCCACTTTCCCAGAAGTGAGCTTCTCTTTCTGACTGGGAAAGGGTTGCATTTTGACATCCTGAAGTGCTCCTATTGCTCTTTTCTGCTCAGCTCTATTAGCAATGTAATTTTGTGCCAAGAAAAGAAACTCTCACAATGTTAGTTGCATTCACAGCTATTTAGAACACATTTATACCTATTTAAACTCTACATTGTACAGGAGATATGTACATTACAAAATGATGATTTGTGTACTTATTAATTAACTAACAAAAGAGCAAGTAAATCACACTTCAGACTCAAAATATGTAAAGGATATAACTAATGGTGCTAAAACTTAATTACAATTATTTCATTGGTGTGGGACTTTTTATATTATGCAGCTCTTTATGTTCCTCAATATATTTCTAATTTTTCATAGTAGGATGTTTGCACCTTCACCAGTAGGAGAAACATTGTAGCAAACCAGAAAATTATTATTTTAAAATCAA
Source organism: Calidris pugnax (assembly GCF_001431845.1). Lineage (NCBI taxonomy): Eukaryota > Metazoa > Chordata > Aves > Charadriiformes > Scolopacidae > Calidris > Calidris pugnax. Next base: position 934,549 of record NW_015090999.1, on the reverse strand, counting down.
AGTTGTGGCTGAAATTCAAAACCAGACATCATTCTGTTCTAAACTCTTTTTAAAATGGTGGGGGGAGGGAGGGGTGTGTCCGTGTGTGTTACTTTGCCCAACAGTAAACATATTCCTACAAAAAATCTCAAGTGAAAATTTCAGTATTAGTAATACTTATACTTCTTATGGCAGTATTGTGAAATTTCCCCACTAATGTCTCAATTTGACTGGAGTTGATCAGTTAATCTAAGTGTCCAAGTAAGGATGAAACTGGGAAGCCTTGCACATCAAAATATAGTCCTCCTCTTAAGAGATAATGCTCATGATTAACTGATTAACTAAGATCAATTCACTAAAATTTAGCACAATGACATTTTCTGAGTTTATTTGTGGAGATTGATTTGTTTATCTATTTCAAACATCTAATGACCACTCAGTTTTTAAGTAATTAAACAGTATTTGAACAAAGGAAGTAATTTTTACACTGTGAAATAGAAATCAGTGGGCTAAATTCCCATTTCCCTGACAACAGAAGATATTCATTAAATCTGGATATGTTTCTATGAGTGAAACTGGGAAAAAGCAAGACAATAACGTTAGAAATAGAATCATAGTATTGTCTAGGTTGGAAGGGACCTTTCAGATCATCTAGTCCAACCATCAACCTAACTCTGATAAAAACCCTCACTAAACCATGCCACTAAGCACCATGTCAGCCCGTCTTTTAAATACCTCCGGGGATGGTGCCTCAACCACTTCCCTGGGCAGCCCATTCCAATGCTTAATAACCCTTTCAGTGTAAATTTTTTTTCCTAATATCCAATCTGAACCTCCCTTGGCACAACTTGAGGCCATTTCCTCTTGTCCCATTGCCTGTAACTTGGGAGAAGAGACCAATCCCTGCCTCTCTACAACCTCCTTTCAGGTAGTTGTGGAGAGTGATAAGGTCTCTCCTCAGCCTCCTTTTCTCTAGGTTGAACTACCCCAGCTCCCTCAGCCTCTCCTCATAAGGCTCATTCTCCAGACCCCTCACCAGTTGCGTTGCCCTTCCCTGGACCTACTCCATCACCTCAATGTCTTTTTTGTGGTAAGGGGCCCCAAACTGGACACAGTGCTCAAGGTGTGGCCTCACCAGTGCCAAGTACAGGGGGACGAACACCTCCAGAGTTGTATATATACATAACAAATAATGTACATAAAAGGAGGAATATAATGTAATATTTGATTCTTGGCTGTTTATCAGATATATCCCTAAGCCAAAGTAAGAACTGTGACAACGACCATATTAAAAGTAGCTGTCCACCCCATTTGTAAATTCCTATGTTAATGTTCGCATTACAGACAATCACTTTATTTCTAAATATACAATGTTTTATAGTGTATCTTTAACAAACTTTAAAAAGACTATATCAAAGCTCTTTCTGGACTGTCTTCTCTCATCACAGCAACCACAAGCCACTTTTTAAGAATTTATGAGCACAAAAATAATGAAAATAAATATAAAAAATGAGCATATCTCAGTGGAGATGAATAAAAGCTAAGTTAATGTAACAAAGATTACATCCAACTAAGTAAAAAATCAAGTGGTTGCATATTGGAAACACTTAAAAGTACAGATGAGAAATACTTCAGTCATATTTCCATCTCTACTGATCTACCTTTGATAACGGCAGAAATACTCTCGTTGATATTACTGTAGGGTACCAGTTCTCACAGAACTGGAGTGAAAACAATCAAGACTATTGCCGAAACGAAGACAAACCATTTGCAAACAAGCATTCACACACACATCAAGCAACAGTGTTCTTGTAAGGGAAGACAATAATGGGATGAATCTCTCAGTTCACATCTCCACAAATGTCAAAAACAGGTGAAATGAATTCTTTCTAAAAGTGTCCAGCTTGGATTTAGACATCCAAAATTAGGAAAGATATTTCTTATCCTATGTGATTTTGAAACAAGTTCTGTTTAGGATGTTCCTGTTGCTGAGTATCTACCAACAAGGAACTTTTCCTCAGTAGTGATACATTTTGTCCTCATGGGCAGGATACATCTCACTTAACTTTAGACAACTACAATTGAACTAGTTTGCAATGCTCCCTTTAGAGTTAATAGAGATAAATGAGACAAATGGGCATCTTGAATCAGACTCATTGTCTATGAAGACAGTCTGGACAACTAATCAAATATAGACATCCTAATTCACTTATTTGAAGCCTAAAATACATTGCTAGACACAACGTTTTCAGTGACAACCAAACACATCTCTCTTTTTCCCTTTTCTCTCCCTTCACAATTCTTATTCCTCACTATATTATGAAGATACTTTGCAGTCCTATTAAGAGTGATTAAATACTAGTTTAAGTAGATAATCAATGTCTGCTAAGACAGATCACCTTATTAAAGAGAAATTTAATTTTAGCCATCTCCAAAAACTGGGACATAGTATATAATAAAAACTCAGGGTAGTTCATCAAGGTCGGGTTCAGAAAGAAATGTATCAGATCAAGCAAGAGGAGAAACAACTACATGTAAACAGTCAAAGTAAAAATTACAGACATAGGGGTAATTTATGGCTTAACATAGGCAGAGCAGGACTGTTTTATGAATCTCTTGCTTAACCTTAAATGACTTCCTGACTCTACACTTAAATTATCCAGAAAGAAAGAACATTTACTTCATTACAAGAGGAATTTTTTTTGGCTATGTTAATGATAAGGCCTGTACTGAGAAATAATCAGCTATCTGCTTAAATTCCAAGTGTTTTCTTCCCTTCTGTCTAATGGAGGGTCCAATTTTCTTCCATTTTTATGATTTTATATATCGTCTGATATAGTTCTTTAATGATGACAAATTGGTAGGATGTTTTTCCACCTGTGATGTACAGGTAGCTTCAGTAGAAATTTTTTAAATGATCCCTAATCTCTATGTAAAAAGTACAAACCAAATAATGGATAAGAATTGGTGCACCGTGAAACTGGACAAAACCTGAATTTCTTTTTGCTTATAATCATTGTGGGCTTTAATAATACTAACAAAGGAGACCTTGAGCAGATAAAGGGTGGCTCTAGGGTATATCTAGGCTCCCTCTACCTGCAGACTATACATCTTTTGATGCAGCCCAGGATGCAGTTGACTTTCTGGGCTGTGAACACACATTGCCGGCTCATGTTGAGCTTCTCATCAACAAACACCCCCAAGTCCTTCGCCTCAGGGCTGTTCTCAATCCATTCTCTGCCCAGCCTGTATTTGTGCATGGGATTGCCCCTGACTCATGTGCAGAACCCACATGGCATTCCTTACTGTCATGGTTTGGATATCTCAAACCAGGACACGTACCATATGATGTCATGTTCAGCAATAAAAGCTAAGAGAAAGGCAGGGTCTGGAAAGGGGACAACACGTTCATTATTAAGCTGTTTGTCTTCCAGAGCAACTGCTATATGTACTGAGGCCCTGCTTCCAAGGAAATGGCTGGACATTGCTTGCTGGCGGGAAGTAGAGAATAAATCTTTTTGCATTTTTTGCTTTGCTATGCAGCTTTTGCTTTTCTTTATTAAACTATCTTTATCTTGACCCATGAATCTTTCATCTTATTTTTTTCCTCCTGTCCCACTGCGGAAGATCAGTGGTAGAGTGGCTTGTGGACATCTGGCAGCCAACCAAGGTTAATCCACCACAGAGCCAAAAGGTAAGACACTGTGGTGGGCATCTCATATAGTCTAAGCAAATCAAGAAGAAAAAGTGGATCGTGTCTTCTTAAACCACCGGAAAAAGTGTCCCATCACAGGCCCTAGTTCTCACAAATGAGGAAGAGTTGTCTGGGTATGTGGTAGTCACTCAAAACCTTGTGGTCACCATGAAATGGAGATCCTGGGTAAAGGAAGGAAACCAAGTAGCTGTCAATAAAAAAAAATGGACTTTGGGTGAGCTGACTGATTTGTTCAGTTTACTGGTAGGCAGTGGCAGCAATTGGAGGATATCTTGAAAGCCAAAGGAGTCTCAGAAAGCTGGTTAGTCTTCAAGACGGCTTCTCCAAGGCACAAGAATGGTTCACCTGCATTTTCAACAGAAAGGAAGGCAGAGTAGGGAGTAAGATCGGCTGATTGGGGAGTTCTTGGCTGAGTCCAGATCAGAGATAATCCTAGAGGAGGGATGGGCTTCACAGGCAGCGGGTAAAAGCATCACCTCTCCCATTTTCTGGGATTAATGATGACATTTATGTGCACAATTGAGCGTGCAAGTGAATGTAGATGAAAAAATGCAGTACTTCCCATGTGTTCTTCTTATGTCTACACTGTTGGGGTGCATCTACCTTAGTAATTTTGCCCACAGTAAGAGTCTTTTTTGATGAAAACACCCTTGTGACCTTTCTTGCTGCATGTCCAGAGTACCTACATGCACCTCAGGGGGGAGATGATGATTTCATTTGAGTGTAATAAAATCAGAATTTGTGCATTTCAGAGCCATATAGCTGGAAGTACTGCTGACAGGGACACAAGTTACAGAAATATGAAATGGATCATATCAGTGTTGAGGTCCACCAGCATGCCTGATGGCATGTGATTTTTCTACTGTTCCACAGAACCTGAGATTTGCAAAAGGCCAGAAAGGTGATTATAGTCTTTTGTCATTTTTTTGTGTGAGACAAAGCATTATATCTATTACAGGAGCTTATTTTGGAATTTATCATTACTGTGTATTCAGTAATGCCAAATTTAATTTCCTCAAATTCTCATCTCCTGTGTACCTCAAGGCCTTGCAACTTCTATATCTGCGATTAGATGCGGTAGTAAATGAAAAAATGAAAATCAGGAGAGGTGTCTCTGTGGTGCCATCCAGACATCATCTGAGATTCTCATGCCTGTAAACCTTTGCAAAGACAGAGCGTTCAGGGGTACCTTTACACAGATCTCCATGATACAGAGCTGTGTTAACTGATGGACCCACTTCCTTTCAATCGCACATACAAATGGGACAGAACCTTTCTTTTGTAAGCTTAAGGCTTGGCATAACAATATCTTACTTGAATCATCCCAGAGTCACAGAATAACGTCGCCATATATGCACGAGAATACTGATATCTCTCTCTCCCTCCTCGCAACACTCCTAATTTATCCCTTTATTTCTGTATACATGAATTATGTTGTTATCAGGAAGCAGAATGTCTGCTTTTAGTAGGCAGAGGATGGGAGAGGCAGAAAAGACTCAATTTCTACAACAGTCAGGCACACAGAATCATTTTTTATGAAGTTACCAAAAGGAAATATTTGAACACATTTTAGTATCATTTATGAGTAAAAGCATGTTGAGCAATAGACAGCTATGGTCTGTTGTCCAACAAGTGAATAAAATAGAGGCAGATGGCAATACATTAACTCTAACGTGTTTATTCCAAGGCACCCAGTGCCAGCTGCGCTCACCAGAACTTCCCAGTATTAACTTCCTTCTCCTTCATTGCCACACGCCACCTAGTGACTTAACACTGAATCACAACTTCAAAGTTATTAATGACTGGGCGTTACAGCATATCACGAGTAGCCTTGTTTCTGAATGTTTAAGGAGGTAAAACTGGCAACGAAAACAACTAAAGGCAAAGCATGAAGCATAGATTCACTTGGGAGTGCAATTTCTCTTGCAGACCTCCAAGGACAAAGAAGAAAAAAAAAAAGCTAACCAAAAAACAACAGATGTATCTGAATGATACAAATTTTGCCTTCTATAATAATATTATATAATAATAATATTTGTCCCCATGAAACTGCAATACTAAAACAGAGATGAGATCATTCAGACATTAATATAAAAAATAAGATTGTAAGATGAAATGTTGGGTAAAAGATCAATCAATAAATCACTTAATGTATACAAAAAACAAACATTCCCTTCTTCTGACCTAGACTTCTTGAATATTTTACTTTATTTCCTTATTTACCTTTGCATATTTTCAACTTTTTAAAAGTTATTTTTTATTCTTATGAGTTCTGATTTTAATATTTTTTACATTCTAAGAGAACACAGGACATGGAAGTGAGTGCCTCTTTCTGACTGCTAGCTAAAGCCATGTTGCAGAGATGCTTCAATTTTTGAACACAGCATCACATTTCTTATAAAGTATGGTCTTTGTCTCAGAAAACAGAGATCTCTAAGACATCATTTTAACAGCTTTACAAGTAACAGCAGCCCTAGAAACTTCCTAAGTGATGTAATTATAATAACTTTAAAATCAGAAATTTTGTGCTTGAGCAGACACCTCTAAGAAAAGGAGATATGGTGATATCTGAGAATTCATCCTGCTTAGGAAACAAAAAAACAACCAAACAAGAACTATGGGGTACTCATGATGCTTATCAAAACACTGTGTCTGCTTTCTCTCAAGTGTATTTTGATTGAACACTGTCTGAGAGGTTCTTCATTACACAAGCAGTCCAGACGTTAGAGATGCAGCACGACTTTATGTAATGCAGATCAGAAAGCATCTGATGGCAACTTAGTATTTGAGATGTAATGAATAATTCACTATGTGGATCCAGAACATCATTCTCTAACTTGCTACGCTAATAAAATTAAACTGCAAAGAAGTATCATCTCAAAACAAAACAGAATATCAGACCAAATCAAAATGACATTTATCATACACAACTGTTAAAAGATCTTGCAAATGAATACTACAATGTATTCTCCTTTGAGGGAGGGTTACTGTGGGACTGGTAACGTAATTATTATTCCATGTTTGCCTATAGTATTTTTTTCATTTGATAACTTGACCTGTTTCCCCTAATCTGCAATGGGGAAACTGAAGTCAAAAGAAACGAAGAATTTGTTAATGATTTATCTGTTGCCCTATTCACCTGCAACTGTACAATATTCAACACAGCCTGTCTTTCAAAAAGGTTTAGGAATTCAAATCTGAAATACTTTTCCTACTCTGTTGATTTGATTTTTTTAAGATCCGTATGTAGCACGACTCTTTAGTTTTAATGCTACAAAGTATTTCCTTGCCCTGCAGTTGAATGCTTACAGAGATTTCAGCTACCTTCAATGAGCAGCAGTATTTATGATTCTATGCTGAGTAAAGATCAAGTATATCTGCATTTGAGAATTTAATCAGTTTGTTTGCGCTGAATAGGACGAACCAAAATTTCTTTAATTATAGTATTTAAGCTCCAGTCTTCCTTACTTATAAAGTCTAAGATTTACAGTCATAATTCAGACACATAATTCTGAGATTAACTGAAAAAGTCTCAAATGCCTAAACCATGAGCATGTTAGTAATACTAGTGTTATATAAAAACAAACCTGGGCAGGTGTTACAGACCTGGGATGATGCTTCATCAGTATTTAACAAAATACAGAATAGGTGAAAGGGAGTTTTGGATAGGTTTAGGCACTGATAGCACTGAATTAAATGAGCATTTTGAATGTTTGCTAAGTATTTTTCTACGACTCTGTTGGTTCTCCTTCAGCCTGTCATGGATATCAGGCTTGATAAATGGGAGGATGGGAGTGATTCATCCTTCCTAATGCTGTACACTACAGCTGACCTCAGTCTCTCCTGAGAGTTCCCAGAGTCTGCTGAATTTATTGGTATAACGTATAGCTCATAATTAAAATTTTGAAATAATTGTGTACTGTAATTTAAATACATACATACCTCAGCGAAGTGATATCAGAGAGAGTAATGAGGGCGACACACACTGTGTTGCAAAGGGAATCTGCCTTTGAAAGGCTATGTCTTCATTTGGTGTTTGAAAACCATCTGTTTCACAAGGGAAGGAGGAGGAGCACAGTGTAATCCACCATAGGCTGACAGTGTTGTATTTATCTGACAAGGACAAGGCCAGTCACATTTTAATGATACCCTATTCTGGTTGAACAGCTTCCTCCAGCTTCTTTGCAGGTGTGGCAGTTTGGTGAAAGTCTCTCAGGTTTTGACAAAGTAATTAAGTTGTTAATGATGTCTTCCAACAACCTGCTCTAGTGGGAGGTGTCCCTGCCCACGGCAGGGGGGTTGGAACTAGATGATCTTTGAGGTCCCTTCCAACCCTAACCATTCTATGATTCTATGATTCTATGAAACCTCACAGAGGCAAAGAGAAAGGGAAGGAGGAAGAGAAAGAGGAAGAGACAGGCTTTGTGATTTAATGGACAACTCTGGGAACAGAGTAGGATCTTGAGCATCTTCCATAATATTTGCCAAAACATTGCAGAGTTTTTCCAAATTGGAAAAAAACTGTGGCAACTCTTCCTTGGGATAGGTTATTTTTTGTTCATGGCAGTAGCCATTTGCTGCACCGAATCCTCTGAGCATCATGTCTCACACCCTCAGAGTACTGAATGGTAATAATCCCTGGGATAGCATGAAAGTGCATGCTGAAGCTCTCAAGTAATCACAATGTTGGCCTAAATGGATTGCAGACCTTTTTACAAATGGGTAGTAGCTTAATAGAATAATTCAGGCCACCCACATTTGTCTGAATCCTAAAGGAGAGCTGCATGTTGACTCTACATTACAAAGCAATAGAAGCTAGAGAGCAAAAACTGAGCACTGGCCCTTGATTATCACTCCACCTAACTGTAACTGCCCCACTAGCTCACTATTCAACTGTCCCAGTCAGCTTTTTCCAAGATTAAACCTGAGCTGGACAAGGGATATAGTCAATTCCCAAAAGCATAAGGACAAGGCAATGCCAGGCCTGCTTTCCTCTGCTCTCCACATCCTCCAACACAATCCAAGGAGCAGTCTCAACATTTTGTGGTCTCAAACGTATCTGAAGACCCTTATCCCTTCTCCAAGGCATGCAACTAATACCCTTATTTTCACACTAGAACACCACTGTGGTGAGCTGCAATGCAGCCTTCCCTTATTTCAGGCACTCCTAGTGGAAGCAGAAGTGGGAGCAGTGCAGACGGTACGTACACACTGTCAGACCATATCTCATAGGACATTCCAGTCTTCTCTTTCATAACACTACCCATGTCTGTAGCACTTAGATATGCTGTCATGCTGTGCTTTAGGAAAATTGGCTTGTTTGAGCCAAGTTGCAGTTCAGTGGTGGAAGTGGAGGCTCCTAAACTACACGTTAGTCTCTGATAGGGTAAAACTGGCAGGCTGAAAATGCGTTCACACAAAGCCTAGCGCAGCCAGGGAGCACAAAAGGCACAAGTGGCTCTGCCAGTCACTGGGTAAACACAGTCAGAGCAGTGGAGGAAGACATATCCTAAAGATTTAAACTTTGCTCTGGCAGCAAGACTGGAGTTAAGGAATAGTTCATTCTATCACTAGTGAGGGTGGTGGAGCACTGGAACAGGTTGCCCAGGGAGGTGGTTGAGGCCCCTTCCCTGGAGATATTCAAGGAGAGGCTCGATGAGGCCCTGGGCAACCTGGTCTAGTTGGGGGTGTCCCTGCTGACTGCGGGGAGGTCGGACTAGATGACCCTTGGAGGTCCCTTCCGGCCTGGACCATTCTATGATTCTAGTGACCTGCTACATGCAACTTGTAGATGGAAAATTATCAGTCTGTGCACTAAAGAAAGAATAAATTGAAAATGCAGGTTGTGTACAATCTAAAGAGTATTAAATTAACTTCTAACCTGAGTCATTATTAATAATTAATGTTGAATCACTACTATGTATCATTCTACATACACATTAGTAATTTAATACTAAACAAAATCAATAATATAAATCAGTTAAGAACTTTAAATGAAATCAACATAACTCAATCATGAGTGCGTTTTCAGTTTAATGCAGCTCAGCCAGAGAAAATTGAACAGTAAAAAGTAAGCAGAGAAATAGTCTATTAACTACACATTTACAACCTAAGATGTTTACTATATCAAAATACAGTAAATTTCAAAGCACAGTCAAGGGCTTGTACAAATGAACAAGTCGCTGTGGTGCATCAGCTTCGCACAACTCAGCTGATTTGTGGCAGCTGCCTGTATACATGCTCTTAGCTTGTGGTAAAGTAATTTGAGCTAGCTTAGCCTTCTTTCATTAACTCCTTACCCTGTGGGAACTTTTTCATGTATTTAAACTCTCTGGCTGACACGTAACTTTCAGGCTAACGCATAACACTGATACATCACAGCCAGACTGGTAGGAAAGCCGATCCAGATTTGAAAATCTGCACATCAATTTAACCTACACTTGGAAAGAAAAATTAGCAGGATCACATGATTTTCTTTGTATCTGAAAAACATAATCAAGCCTTACGACAAAGTGAAACAAATCCAGATGCATCTACTACATATGTTTTACCAAACCAAGAGATAGCCTAGTAAGACCAGTGGTCTTTAACACTGCTAGAACTCCTTCACCTTATGAACCTATCTTCAAGGACATGTCAGCTCTTAATCAGCATCTGGCTGACTGATCCATTAAGAACACTTTGCTTCTGATCCCTCCATAGCTTTTTGTCAAAAATGACTGAAAACCATAATAATAAGGTAAACAAAATGATCACCCCCCATTTTTTCCAAATTTACTCAATTGCCCTCATTTTATTTGTATTCAATATTTTATACACTTTTTTTTATATGCCCTCAAAATATCTTATCTTCTGCTCAATTTGTCTCATTTTCAGAGATGATTTACCTATTTTTTCAAGTTCTATTCCTTTTATCTGGTTAATGGCAGATCTAGAAACTGTGTTTTCTGCGTCTCACTGAAGTTCTTTATTCAGAGTTCTGCTCCTCTGTCCTTCATGGCACAACCAACTTTGGAATGGCTGAAAGCAGAAATGTACTTGGTGAGGGGAAATATCCCACTTTGAAGAATAAGACAGATGTACATACAAGTCTTTATTTTATGAATATAGATGGGACATATGGAGGGAGGAGTATTATTCTCACCTGACTATAGATATCCAAAATGTTATTTAAACCTGACATCATCAATTTTTATTGACAGTACAGAGAAAGAAAGAAAGCTCCAAAGAACAATTTAGCTCACCCTAAAATACATGTCTAAGACAGGTCAGATTAACCTGAAAATGCCCATTTCTTTCCAAGATCACCCAAAAGAATTTAGGGTGACTATGTCTCACTTAGATACCTAACTTTCAGACTTCTAAACTATGAAACAGGAAAATGTTGCCTTTAGAAATATTCAGACTTACTGAGCTGATTAATTTCATGCTGCTGAAATTAATGCAACCAAGTAAGAACCACTTCCCTTCGTAAGCATTCTATAATGTATAGGCTCCTTGTGCTTTTACCAGCTTGGTTTTTTTTTTTTGTAATTTCTTTAGTTAAGCTTCCCAGTTATCTTTTAGACTAATTTCTGTAGCTTCCCTTTCTTGGTCCATAAACGCAGTCTTTTTTTCCTACCAGTTTACTAAAAAAATAATAAATAACCAGTTTACTAAATAAATAAATCTGAAATACTTTTCAATATATAGTACCCTCCTAGCATCCCTTAATTAAAATACAATCTGTCTTCATAACCTATTTGAAAAGGGCATTTTTCTGCAATAATCTTAAACTGGCATCTATCAACTACCCAAAGAAATTTGGAATTTTCCCATCAAATCTATACTATTATAAGATGCCAATAAGCACTAAGTTAACTATTTTAAATATGTATTATTCTAACTACTTCCTCTTACAACATCAAGAACTGTTTTTCAAATATAATACTATTCTAGTGTTACCTCTGTAGAAAATTTCTGCAGCTATTGCTTTAAGTAAAATGGACAGCGACCAAATGAAAGTATTTATGTGTAAGAAGGACCTCACAAAAATGTATTATATATGACTAGGAAAGGAAAAATGAGCAGGGCTTGGAAGAATAACAGCAACAAGAGATATCACTATCAGAAATAAAATTAAATGTAGACAGGAACATCAAACAAGAATGTTGTATTATAAATAACCATGTCCCTAACTGAAACCATAAATCAGACTTTACTTATCTTTAATCTCTCTCTTGAGCATTGTAGATGTAGCTTCAGCCGCCTAACTACAGCCCTGACTGGCGTTCGATCCCTGGGACAGTCCAGTCAGCCTTGAAGCGATGCATTCCGCCTCATATTAATTCACAGCCTGGGTCAGATTTAGGCTTCATTTCTACTCTAAGCCATACCTCTTCCCAGGCTGCTTTTAAATGGCTCACCTCGAGGAAAAATTTGAGAATATGCATTCTGCAGGATTCCTCACCAATTGTCATGCAGCCAGCACAATGCGCCCTGGCACCAGCCCATTAAGGCTCCAGTCCTGCCTCCAAGGTCCATCCCTGCCCGTATCTCATCTTCAGCTTCCACTTCAGCCCAACCACCTCGGCCAGTTCCATGAGCCTTGAAGGTCCCCTGATCAAGAAAAAGATCAAAAGTTTAGGACAGGTGAAAAACAGTAAATCTAAATGTACAAAACAGCAGTAGAAAAAAGCAATACAATTATACTACCACAAATAACTGAAAACTTTTGCAAGAGAAGTGGCTATAATGACAATTATAGCTAATAAACATATGATTGCCTTTATGACTTAAAGATTTCTTATGCACAAAGTTTCTCAGTTAAAGCCTTTCCTGTCCACCCACAAAAAACCCCACAGGTTAACAACTTGATTTAATTCTTTTCACCTCTCACTTTGATTAATGATTTTTTTTTTTTTTTTGCATTGAAAATTCCAATATTGGCCAAAAATATCTAGTCAAAATGCTCTTGCAAAGATCATTCTGCTTGTGCTCAGTTTGAGGGACTGTCAGATAAGGGACTGTTTCTTTGAGTTCCTTATCTGACTGCCCATTCTTAGCTCAACTGTAAGTTATTTGTCTTTAAAAGGTTTATAGACGCAAACTCAACTGCATTATGTGCTTTTTTGAATACCTACCCACCAATACATTCAGGCAACCCAAGCTAAACTTCTTAAGAGATTTTTGTTTGTTTCTTACCATCGAACTTTCAAACTGCTTACAACAGTTAATTATTCTTGAAATAAAAGAAACAAAAATTAATAATAAAAATAAAGTAAAATTGGGTAGAGTTTAGAAGACAGTGGAGTTGAGAATAAGTAAAATCCAAACATTTTAGCTCCTGTAGCGCACTACTTACTATAAAAACAACCAACATCAACACCCCATTTTTACATGAAAAAAAATGAATGCTGCACAACCTTTGGTATAAAATTATTTGTACTAACTGCACCACAATTTTAATACTAACACACCTATAAATAACCACATTGAAATTACACCAAAATAAATGAAATATGATAAAAATAATTCTGATTTATGAAGTCTCTAGCTAGTGAACTGCTATAAAGCCGTAGAATAGACATAGAAATTAAGCCAATAAATTGTCATGGTTTGGGCCAGGTTGGCCAATGACACAATGACAGATGTCTTCCCCCACCTCTCACTCCAAAGTGAGGGCGAAGAGAGATAGAGAGATTTATGAGTTCAGGAAAAACTGAACAACTTCCAACCCAAACCATTCTATGATTCTATGATTCTATGAAATATTAATAATAAATTAAGAAAATAAATAATAAAATAGATACAACAAATACAAATGTGTACAAAACCATATGGAGCTCCCAGGGAGATGTCACTGGCATGCACTGGGGAAGCTCCCGACTGGACTCAGTGACAATTGGGAACTGGATTTCCGATCTTGATTCAGGAACCCAAAGGTAGACAAACTGACAGGGTCCTCCTCAGGCATCACTCATTGAAAAAAGAGAACCATTCAAGAAGCCAAGACACCAAAGAAAAACACGCAGACTCTTTGATCCCTCAGCTTTTATACTGAGCATGGCAGATGGGATGGAATATCCTATTTGTCAGTTTGGGTCACCTGACCTGTCCACTCCTTCCCACAGGAGCAACCACTCCATGGGGTAAACAACAAAATCAGCTGACCCTGGTTGCGGCAGCAATAAGTATAAGCAAGGGACTCTCACGCTAGGGTCTCCCAGAAAATTAGCTCTCCTTCACCCCAAACCATGAGGTATGTTAGAATTTGAGAGAGGCAATCAAGACAAAAAAAGGATTAGATATATTATGTCCAGGCTCATTAGTTTTTAAATTAAATTCACAAATATAATATTCATGGATTTGAAACAATATTTTTCCCCAGTAAAACAAAAAGTAGTCAGCAAAACCTGGGTGTAAAAAGTATGTACCTCTAACCTTTATCAATGATTCCTCTCTGCTGCACCAGCTAATCTGCAACATCATTGTGATGAATGAGTCAACAGAAGGTAATCTAAAATAAAGGTATTAGGTTTTGAGGAGTGTTGTAAGCCTAAGTCATACGAGGAGTGTGGCATCTCGATGGAAGTATTTGAGAAATAAATTTAAAGAGTGGCAGCACTCAGAATCTTCAAAGCTTGTGATGTTGAGGGTCAAAGAAAACAGGAGGTGCAACACCACTTGAAAAGTCTTAGTTTCATCAAGCCAAGTGCTAATGAGAAAAACGCCAACCATGATAGATACATACTTCAGCTTCATGCATCAAAAAAGAAATCTAGCAGCAGGATTTCCTTGTGGTTTAGCGTGTACTATGACCTTCAAGTACTCTATTTAATTTCATTCCAAGGTCAAGTTAGCCATTTGCTCTCCTAACTAAAGTTGTACACATGTTCTGTGTATCTTCCATACAACAGAAAACATAGGCACTTTCCTGTTGTGTTTGATTATTATTAACAACAAACCTTTTTTCAGTGATCAGTCTTTGTGCATTTGTTACTAAAGCAATGTAATGTGAAAGGCTGCCGGTGATTAAGGTACTTCATTATTAGTTGGTTTGAAACTATTAAACAAAGGAATAAGGCTTCCAGAACCAAAACTGTTGATGCCACTGAATGCCCAGGGTTGGACATCATCTAAAAGTGAACTGGAAGAATTAGTTCAGGAAAGTGTCCATTAACAACATTTTGACAGCGTGTATGGGGACTCTTGCTGAATATATACTTAAAATGAATCTTCACCTGTTGCACATCCTAGAGAGTGGGTGACTTTGTGCTTAAAGACTGAAGATTGCACGAGTCAAAATAAAATGACTGGTCATCTGCAGCTACATTACTGTATTCTGTAATTTTATTTTTTTTTTTCGCATAAAACACAAGTGGAAAAATATAACATTTTAAATTATTTTATTTTATTACTGCAAAGGCTTGCATTGCTGTTTGAGACAACAGACATCAAGAACCTTTAAGCCAAAAAAATTACCAAAACATAGAACTGCAAGAGAGTTTAATCCCTTTATGAAAAAGTGTATGAAGAATTAAAGAAAGATTTGCACCAAGTTATTTGACAAGTGAACAGCAGTCAACTCCTGAACTTGGAACTCAAGCATTGTAGTTGTTGTCAGGGACTTAACATCCATGACTGCTGAGTGCTCATTGAGTTCATTTCAGAGAAGTCAGAACAAAAGACTAATTCAGTCAGCTTACAAGCACTTTTGACAGGTCAATAGGCTTTATTCCAGAACAGACATTGAAATCCACTCAGAAAACTGAAAAAAAAAAAAAAAAAAAAGAATGCTTTTGACTGTCATACAGATAATTGTTCTCTGATGGCTCCAATTCTAATTTGCAAACTTCCTTATTGCAGACATTCAAGTTTCTTTACCATTTTATTTTGAAGATTTATTAACAAACATCTAAAAATGCATTGGCTTTTATGTGACTGTAGGTACAAAATTTCAGGACAAAATCATAAGTTTATTGTAAATGTTATGGAACAAAAGGGTAAGCACATACTTAAATGTCAAGAATTATTCTCAGTGTGTCTCAAGGCAGTTTTAAATGCCTGCTTTTTGTTAATGTGATTAATGTGCTACCTTTGAAAAGATATTCACAGAATAAAAGTGTGGCAATAAATTTGGTTACAAATAACCAGAAATCTTTCAGGTTTTGTTATGGATTTTCATTAAAATAAATGCTACTTTCTATGAACTCTACATATATTTTCAGACCTACGTATGTCCTTTGAAATTCCCAGAATGGAGATTCTTTAGTCTCCTTAATGTTTAAATTGACACATTTTCATATATAAAATAAATATTCCCTTTCTGGAATTAAACCCCACATACTCTGTGGACAACAAACATGGGGAATTTTTTCTTCACATCTAGCATTCACAGTTGTACTTTACCATGTTTTCATTGCATTACAGAAACATTTCATTACAAGAGCATTACAACTGCAACCTTCTGGACACTAACTGGTAATTTATCTACACTGTATTGCAGGTGAAAGCATTTTACACAAGACCATACAAGAAAGAACTCTACCAAACAAAGCAGAAAGAGGTACATCTTGTGTCTTTGAGGTGGTGTTCCTATGTATATATCCTGATAATAATGAAAATGAATTTTTTTTTCAATTTCATGACATTAATCACTGTTGTTTAGCTTTGATCCCAATCCTTTTTTTGCATACTGCTACCAAGCCTATCATTTTTGTCTTTGTGAATTAGTGCAGAACTTTGCAGTGTATTTGAAGAATTACATACTGTTCAGATTGAGGATCTTTTTTAGATTATTTATCCAGTTTATCAAAACAATTTTTATTTAACAGTGTGCTTGGAGAACCTACTAGGTGATAAAGATATATTCTCTTCTATCATCAAGTCTTTCAAGTCATTCAAATTTAAACACTTAGGGTTGAGAATTTATTTTTCCAAAACGAGATATTAAGAGAAGATTCTCAATAACAGAGGTAGAAATTAAGAAGTACTTTTCTGAACTAATGGATTAATGTGTTAATGTATTAATATTGTCAGTGCTAGATGACTTTTTTTTTCCCAAAAATACTTAATTCAGCAAGAAGTGACATTTTGGAGTAATCAAAATAATTTGCAAATTTAGTAAAGAGTTTAAATTAAAATATTGAAAGATATATTTTGAGAATGAGTTGTTCTGTCTTCAAAATGAAAAATTATTTCTCTTTTATATTTTTAAATTAAACTTTTTAATATATTGTTTCTTTTGGATATGTATCTCCATTAAAACAAGAAAGGGGTCAATAACTTGAAAATGAAGCAAATATTTTCATATGACAAAAAGAAAGTGTTTAACATTAGTCACATTGTCAGAGTTTTCATGTTTCAAAAGAAAAGGGAGGGGTTATGATAGTTTGGCCCACATGGAATATATTTCCCACAGCTATTTTTTGGGGAAATATTTAGTATTAAACAGAAAAATACTTTTTTTCCTGTCTTGATCATGTCAGATATTGTACTTTTGTTGTCAGATCTTAGTGTTGAAATCAGAATATTTCCTTTCACATTTTAAAAATACTGATAATTGTCAAATTGGTCTTTTAATAGTTATTTATATACTTATGTTAAAAACTGTGCCGGGTACTTTAAATAATATTTTAAATAATACAATTCAATTCTAGGATCAAAGATTAAGCCATGCATAATTAAGATAATGCTTCATATTCTTCTCCTCAGCCTTCCCAATAAATATTCCACCACTGCTACTCCAGGGTAAATGTCACTGTTAATCAAATAAATGTATAAACAATTGTATTGGAATAAACTGAAAATATATCATAAAATCAACCCAGTGTGCAAACGGTGCTGCACCTTTTCTGGCAAGTCTTATGTAATTATGGACTGACTATTCAACTCTGGACAGTGATAAACAACAACCAGTTCACCACAGCAGTAGTTAATTCCTTCTCATTAGTTCCTTTCATTCCATTTCCTCTGATCTGAGAACTTAACTGCCAGAACACCCAAGCAACTATTTCTCCTTCCACTATTAGTGTTAGAGCAGTGAGGGCTCTTTCAGCTGACAAGTGACAAAGGTGCTTTTCCCTCACCTAAACACAGTCACATCAGCGACCCAGATGTGTTGGTTAGCATCTCGCTATGAGACCCAGAGTCCAGCATCTTCCAATTGCATGTCTGGGCAAGAGTTGAGTTCATAGTCCCTGGTCCTCATGACTGCCACTGGAGGATCATCTTTTGCAACCACAGGTGCAAAAAAGAGACTTCAGAGTGCTCTAACAGTTCTTTTGGAGAGAGACCAGGACTGCAAAAAGAAGTGGGATGCTATGCTACCAAACAGCTAAAAAGCAGTAGCAGGCTTTGGAGTTGGTCAATGCATTCATTTATGTATTTTAGTTCTAAAGTTTCAAGACAGCATTTTGAAATTTCAGCCAAGTTTGTCTACATGTAATAGGTTTCAGATGTTTGCAAGATGATTGCAGTGTTTCTCTCTGGTGACAGTGAAGAGAGGAAAGCTGTAGAAGGACCAGCCGGCACTGCCATTATTGTCTAGAACTGAAAAAATTACTACAATTTGTTGACAAGAGCAAATGTTTACCAAGATTTTAGAGGACAAGTCCTCACATAAAAGCTTGAGCAGAGGTCGTCATTGCTACAACACAGGCTGAGACTTGACCTGGGACTGTGCAGTTACTGTATTGTAGACAGTAATACATGGTAATTCCCAAGAGGAGCAGTCAGGGAACTTGGAGACACACTGTACCATTGTGTGACAATAATTTATTCAGCTACTGTCTTGTCTGACTTGATGCCCTGTTCTTTTTTGAGTACTGCTGATACTGACTGCTTTGGGTTGCAAAAAGAAAAATAATCATTTATAGTTAACCAGTTAGAGAAATTAGCATTGTGAAAACATGAAATTAGTTGCTGCTTTCCTGCATTTCACTTCTCAGATTTCAACAGCACCACCTTTTGAAGCTACCATGCACTATGTAAGAATTTGTAGCTATCATCAACAGATCTTATTCCCATATAAAAGGCAGAACTACCTCCCATTATGATTTCCTCCTGGAACTACTCCCTGCAGGAAGATAAACATATGGTAAATGTGAAAAAGTTAATTGGCTATATATTGGCTGTAAAAGTTAATTAGCTGCGTAGTGTTCCATATATTGGTATTTTAACAATTTACCTTCAGATGTCAAAAACGGTCCTTTCATTTTCCTAGGTCTGTTACCTCAAAATTAGCTTTCAAAAAAGTTCAATGCAATAACCAGATCTTACTGTCCAGAGACTGCATGTACCTTACAGAGAAGCATTATACCCTTTTGTTAGTCATCACAGTGAAATGAAGTGCATCTTTGGGATTCTTGCCATCTAAATTTGAGAATCATAGAATGGTTAGAGTTGGAAAGGACCTAAAAGATTGAGTTCCAACCCCCCTGCCATGGACAGGGACACCTCCCACTAGACCATATTGCGCAAAACTGGTCTGGAACACTTCTAGGGAAGGGGCATCCACAACTTCTCTGGGAAACCTGTTACAGTGTCTCACCACCCTCACAAGTTAACCTGGTAAAAATGTAGGCTTTAAGTCAAATCAGCTCCCTGAATCAATTCATTGTCTGGCCACATAAGCACAAGGGGTCAAGAAAAGAATTAGGAAGATAGTGCCAGACATTACTTGTGTGGCCTTAACCTGCCGAGAAACCACAGTTTAATTCTTCTCATATTCTGTCGCTATGGCTACTCCACTTTTTAGCCTCCTGTGCTTGAGCTTAAATTTGTCTCATATTCAAAACACGGTGTGTAGGGGAGAAGGGGGAGTTTGAGCTCCAAAGACCCCTTGAGACAGTGCATCAAGGACCTGAGATGTACAGACACCCAGTAATGGCCATAGTCACACTCTGTCTATTTCTACATTTCTCATACTGCCTGCAGATGCAGTTATGGACTGCTCCAGCTAGCTGTTTCCAAGGCAAAACTGTTGTAGATACCAATAGCACCAAGTAGTCTGGAGGCAAGACAGCCTGCACCACTTGGCTTTGAGGTCCTCTTTAGTTATTATAATAATTTGTATAATTATCACTTGTTTCTCTTTTTACGTTCTAGAGACTATGAACCTGACAGGGAGACCACTGAAACCTGCAGCTAGCAAGAACCAGACAGCCTTGACGAAATCTGGTAAAATTAGATCTATAGGAAGGTTCTTTACTTTTCTCTTTCAGACAAAGGAATGGTAGGACAGGGATTGCGATTAAAAAAATAAAATTATTTTTGCATTTACACAGGGTTTTTTTTATGCAAGAACCATACAGTACTTATGAATTTCAGCTACACATGTAACTTTCTTGTGAAAGTTCGCTATTCCAGGTGCCTAAGGGCTCAGAAGACAACTAGCTTGTCAGTGGCAGAACATATATTAGATCATCAAAAACACTCTTGCTGATGCTGGTTAATGAATTGCTTCAGAAGGAAAAAAAACACTGGAAGGTACAAGTTCTTGATTTGGAGTGTGGTCTCAACTTTCATCAAAGCTGGAGTTACATTTTAATAAATTTTGTAAAATTCATTAGAAATTCCCCTCATTATGTCTTCAACTCTTTTTTCAACTTCATATGTATGACTCCTTAAGCTATTGATAAATGCTTCTGCAGTTACTTTTCAAATAAAAACACCCCTCCATCAGAATCAGAATTCTCAAAGACTGAGAATCGTTTCCTTTTCATTAGATGTCTTACTTGTCATGAAACTGAGAAAACAAATGACTATCAGTAAAAGACTACCAAAGAATACCCAGCTCTTCTCACCACTTCCTCTAGTCTGACTTAATTGCCTAGCAATTCCATTATGAATGCTTTTTTCAGATTTTAATACCTTCTTTCTATGCAGATTATTCTCAAAGAAACTGTAGAATTTTCAAAGCATGTTAACTCTGCTTGTTTCTGCATATTTGAAACAATCTCACTGGATTTTATCTGTGATTCCAGTAAGCTTTTAAATCAGAATTTACATAGCCCAGAAAATCTGCTGTTTTACTGCTCCATTGGTAAAACTGGAATAGGGTAAAATGATCTTGTGATGGTTAAACAAAGCATTGACCTGTATGTTCAATCTGTGTTTGTCTTTGAAAAAAATCGGAGGTGCTAGACTAGAAACAGTTGAGTAAAAAGACAAATCCAGACCAGCTTCGAGAGAGGCTTATGCTTCTTAAGTCATATAAGGCAAATTTTAAATGCTCAGGTGCAAAATTAACAGACGGCCATCTCTACAAGCATTTACAGTTGGGCACTTCTTTGTCTACTTCAGTTGGTTTCACCATCAAGTTTGCTTTGCAGCAGCAGCACTTCAGACCCCTGCAAGCCTGAAAAAGTAGGTGTCCTTTAAACATACTTAGCACACACTTACTAAGGGCAAATTATTTTCTTTTTTAAAATACTGAGGATGAGTATGCCCGCTATCTTGCCAAATAGAATCATAGAATTGTTTAGGTTGGAAAAGACCGTTAAAATCATCAAGTCCAACCATTAATCTACCACTCCCAAGTCCACCACTAAACCATATCCCTGAGCACCACATCTACATGTCTTTTAAATACCTCCTGGAATGATGACTCAATCATTCACTTCAGAAGCTTGTTCCAATGCTTGATAAACCCTTCAGTGAAGAAATTTTTCCTAATATCCACTCTAAACTTCCTGTCCTATCACTTGATACTTAGGAGATGAGACGGACCCCCACCTCACTACAACCTCCTTACCAATAGGTGTACAGAGTGATAAGGCCTCCTTTGAAGTCCTTTTCTTCAAGCTAAACAACCCCAGTTCCCTCAACCATTCCTAGTAAAACTTGTGCTCAAGACCCTTGACCAGCTTCATTGCCCTTCGTTGCTTCAGCACCTCAATGTTTTTCTTGTAGTAGGGGCCCAAAACTGAACACAGATGTAGGTGATTTAGATTCCTGTCCCTCTTCAGACTAAGGAGCTGTAAATCCACACCTTAAGGCTACTATTAGAGCATCAAGATAGAAACTAGTTTCCTTTCTATGCAATGAAACTGCGGCAACATGTGTTGAAGAACATAAAGTTCCAGGACCCAGAAAACAAGCAAATCAATGCATCCACTGGGAGATGAGGCTTTAATTTCATTCTAGCTGAGCAGTAAATAGAATCCAGGCTTTTTATTTTATGGTTGAATGCTTTACTAATTTTCTAAACAAGTCCTGAAAAGTGTGTCATTGCCATGTTCTCCTAATCCTCCATCAGCTCATTTGAGTCTTTCAGTGCATAGTCATATATGTAGTTTCCTGAATGGTGAAGGTGTTTATTTTCTCTTAATTTTAGTTTCCTAAGAAACCAGTAATTCTAAAAGAATTGGGATTTAAGTTATAGGTAGCCATTGTGTCCTTTTCCGCCTGCCAGTGCATTAAACGTTTTTTTTGATTGAGGGACTTTCTCCTTTCAGCTGTATTAGGATTTCCCTTCTGAGTTCCTTTCCAGCAGAGGAGAAAACAGGCCTTCATGGGGTTTGGCTTCCAACTCAGGAATGATGAGTTCAAGATGTCAATGGTAATACAGTACCTGAAAGTATGAATAATACTCCCTCTAAATGGAAGGGAACTTCCCTTTAGCCTCTCTCTGTAGCTAATATGCCCGCTAAAATCAGCAGGTCACTGCATGCACACCTGTCCCAGTCTGTGAGACTTGGAATCTCTTCCTAGTCCATCCCAGCTACACCCTGAGCTCATCTAGGATATGCGTGCCATTTCCTTTCTCCACAGCCCGGTGGTTTTTTTTGTTTTTTTTTTTTTTTTTTTTTTTTAATGGGAAGAAGAAATTGTTCTGCATTCAGATGAGTCCCCTGATCTGGGCAAAAGCATCAAAACTGTAATGTGCTCAGGGAAGGAATTTGCCCCACCCTCCTGACACAAGGACAAAGTCTACCAACAAAGTGCCTAGTTAGGACCTTTACAAAACACTGATTTAGGAAAAAAAAAAACCAAAAACAACCCAGAATGCAAGCCCCTATACCCTCAGAACATATGCAATGCTATATGTAAATACAACCCCCCAAACTTTGAATACAAGCTACCTATCCTACATAAGGGCTGAGAAATCCTATATTTCACTTTCCTGTGAACCGCTCCTCACAAACCCACTTGGAGGAGTCTCCAAAAATGCTAAAAGCTTCCCACAACATTTAGATATTCTATATTTCACCTGAATTTTTCTTACCACTGTTCAGCTGAAGAATGGGGGCTGGTTCTATCCTTCTGGTGAGTGATGTGAAAGATCTTGCTGGTGTGCTAAGTCAACCTGACCATCTTCAACATAAAGAAAAGCTCATCCTTTTCATCCTGGATGAAGTCTTCAGATACAGTTGTATAGATCTGTGACTGATGCCAGGGACTCAAGAAAAGCTTTTTAACACCTCACACCCGTTGTTAGATTCTATCTGTCTCCTCACAGCTGGTATACGTTTACAGAGGGCAACTGAGCCTCATTACAAAATCAGGCACTCAGGCAGGGCAGATAGCCTTAAGTTTAGCTAACAAGCCCACTATCAAAAATGATAAAGAATACTTGGCTGGGCAGTAAGAGAAAGAGATGCTGATCAAAAATGTTGCCTGGAGAGGCCAGAAGCTGTGTCATGAGGGAGGTGTTAGTAGACATTTGTACATCATTTGTTTTCCTGGAACATAACTGAAGCTAGTAAGTTTAGATACAGTTGGGCTGGTGCTTGGAGACTTTGATACCATGAACTTCAGAAAGCTGCCAGTGGACGCTGGATCTGTTATTTCTTTCTTTGCCTGTAAGTCTGCATATAATGTAGCTATTGATCCTAGTTGATTTTGCTTATTATAGGTAAACATGATCTTATTATAAACTGCAGTATATTTGGCTTAGCTGTCTTTCCAGACGGGAAGCTGATCTTTGCTGTTTAATATCTTTTTCATGTTTACACTTTTATATGCTAAGTGAGTTGGGCGATACAACCACATAATACTTGAGTTATAGAAAATAACTCAAAATAGACTTGTCCTAAGTCATCCAGCTGTAAATAAGAACGTGTAACTTGTATTTATGCTGAGAAACACTTGCATATTCTTACATCTGAGAACTTCAATTGCTGAAGTATCATTACTTTCCACACTGTCTTTTTAACTCCTTGTTTTATTGGTAGACAATAATGAAATTATTAGCAAGAAAGATTCCTAACCCATCCCGTAATCAATCAAGGAAACATATTTAGATATAATTCTCTTCTTTACTGTCTTTTTTTTGTCCACTATCCCCTTCAAAGCATCCACCTTTTCCAAATACATATGTAAATATAATGGCAGTCATATTGATCCTCTGTTCCAAATGCCTAAATCCCATAATCATTCTAAGAAACATGTTTAGACAGGAAAAGATCTCTGCCACCCCCTGTTTGGATTTGGGAGAGGGTAGTCTGGGGTTTTTCCCCAGTTCATTATGAAAAAAGAGTATTTGAAATGTCAACATTTCATAGATGTCTAAATTAAACACTCTTATTCTAAAAAAAGAATGTGCATAAGCAGACTGCACAAAAATGAAAGGAAAACATGATTTCAGTTCTTGTTAGCTTCACAAACCAAAAATAAGTCACTCTCAGGCTAAAATTGTTTATGTATTAGGGGTAAAACCAGTGCAGAACTGCGAGTAGAAAAAACCCCAGAAGCTCGGAACCAATTTCTTTTCCAGTGTTGAGGGAAATGGAAAACTGAAATAAGGGGTGCTTATCATAGGCACAAAATAGCTTTTAATTTTTTTCTATTTTTCTTTTGCTGGAATACACAACTCTTCCACTCTATTTTAACCCTGCTAACCTCAGAAGCTCACAGAATTATTACAGCAGACTACTTTTTTACACACTTTTTTTTAAAGCAATTTTTAGGACAAGAAAGCAGTGCCCACTTAAACTAGGGCTGTGTTTGGAAACAGAAAGCTGTCCAACATAGGATGGAACAAATTCATTGTTGGTATACTGGTTTATACTGGTTTATAGCTAAGTGAAAAATTCTATTTGCTCCTACAAAAAATTAAAACAAAATTCCTAGGGCACATCTGTGAGACTGTACATCTGAGATGAAGGGGATCAAGCTATGTCTTGTACTTTTCTTGTTTAAGTATTTTGGAAGTGCTCAGAGTTGAGATCAATGCTTTTTCCAAAAATACGGAACTGATACTGTAACTTGAACTGAATTTTGCAAGTACTTGCAACACACTGCTGAGGTGTGTCTGGGTGGTACATTGATTGCTTGCTGTATTACACATGCTTTTTCATGGCATTTTTTTTTTCCAGCTCTTTTAAATCATGATGCGATGTGTTTACTCATGTATATTTAATATTTTTTTTTTTAATTATATGAATGAGGAATTTTATAAAGCTAAAAGAATAGATATAAGGGAGTAGGACAGTAAGCTTGATTTTTGGAGGCTAGTCTTATTCTCATTTCAAGTTTCCATAATATGTCTTAATCCAAATCTTCAAAGGAGTGAAACTTCAAAATACTGATTTTGTACTCTCTCAGGTACAATAAATAATTTTTCCTGATATTTTTATTTAGTTTTTAAAAGTTCAAGATTCAGCAACCAAAATCATTACTCTTTCAAAATATAACACATATGCATAAAAAAATAATATTTGAGAAAAATATTATCTCCTAGTTTTTCTGCACTTCCAACTAAAGGCAATGCATGAGTAAATAAGCCTGACAAACTTCTGTGAATGTTCCCTGATAATATGTTTATTTTATTAAACTGGGGAATTAATTCAACATGGCTATTTTTTCACGTTTTTCTTCAGGAAGCAAGATGTTGCTACATACTGAATTAAGAATTCTGATGAGTTGTAGCTGCTGTAAAGATCAAGTTTATTTTACTTAAAGAGTAAACTGTGCTCATCTCTTTTGAAGACAGGTTCTGTTAAAGAACTTGCATTGTTTCAAAATCAATTCCAAATGGGAGGAAAATAAAGATTTAAGGTGGTGATAAGATTAATTTTCTGTATATACTTTTCCTGCCCATTATAAAGGAAAATAGAAAGTTTTCTCCTATATTTTAATGTAAAGTCAATGCTTTTAATGAGGTTTTCTGCTTTCCAGAGATAGACTCAGGCTAATCATTTAGCTGAAGTTTAATTTATAATCTGGTTATGTCCATTTTGCATATTTGGATACTATTTGCATAAACAATGCAGCTACTATTATCGGCTTTTCCCAAAAGATTACAAAAATACTAATTAATCTAATTTACATGAGGATAAAGATAGCTCCCTGAGCTCATTTTCTATTATTTTTTCCTTTTTCTATCATAGTAAAATGCCTTTTTTTTTTTTTTT
>NW_015090999.1:885869-908197 GCF_001431845.1 Calidris pugnax | reverse complement strand
GGGTTTCAACCGTTGTCTTTTCCATTTTTTTTTTTTTTTTTGTTAAGATTTATACTGTACCCTTACAGAACTCTGTTCCTATAAATATTGTTGTTTGAAGTTTTTGAAGATAGGGCTCAGTTCCCTCAAAATGGATTATTTTGTGATTGTATTCCCTGGATATTAACTGATACCATGCGCCCATTCAGCTGAAAATGAAATCTTGGCGTCCTGAGCACTCTCAGCACTATAAATAGCCTCCTCTTTAGTTTTACATTCTCACATGCATGCTCATAAATGAGGAATTTGTGGAACAGGTTAACCCCACTGCTGTATTTGCCTTTGAACACTGAAATTTTCCTTCTTTTTCAGCTTTGGGCTTCTAGATATCTCTATGTGCATGTTTTCTTCTCTAAAAAGGCTATTTTAAAATTTGTGTGAGTGAAAAAGCATGTGCTTAGTTGAGTGGCTAGCAGAGTTTGATAGATTTAAATCCCTAGATGATTGACAGGTACATTCTTCACACTCAGCATCCTTGTAGTGAGTGAGCTAAAGGGTTTCAGAGAGAGTGAGAACAAAGATCATACCCAAAGGATTGCTTCTCCCAGTACCAGCAATAATAACCCTGAGTTTTATCCTTAGGCAACACAAATGAAAAAAAAAGGAGTACATAAATAATTTACAACTATTAAACATTAAAACAGAAAAGTTTGGTGGGGTTTTTTTTGAGAGTATGATGTGTCAATAAAATAACACAAAAGGGAATAACAGCATATTTTGTTGTACTCTACTATTGGCATCCAAGTTGAAGGGAGGGTGGCAAGGGCAGAATTTCCCCAGGTTGGCTGTAAGGAGTAATTTGAGCTACAAATGTGGGCATAAATTCATATATCTTAATTCTTCTGTGATCTGTGGTATAACTTTTTTTCCATGTGGTATGCAGATCACATTGTCTTGTGGGTTTATGGGATCTCTCATTGCTTTTCTGGTATAGTAGAATTATTATGGCTGAATAAAGGAATTTTCCTGATATTTTTACTATTGCTGCATGTCATAGAGATGCAGGAATCATGGTGTTTTATCATTATGTAGAGGTGGAACTGTTGCACAGGGCTAGCTGCATGCAGTACTGTTAGGGGTGACACCAGCTACACTTCCCTTCATCTCAGGTTTCCTGCTTTTGCCCACCAGGACAAAATCCGATACCACTACTTTTGGGTCAGACTCTTCTACTCTACATCCCTGTGGTTGTCATGGTGGTCTGAGTCTGGTACCTGGGATTCTACAAGGAAGCTGGAGCAGACTGATGAAGCAGCTGCCCTAGTGCCAGTAGGAACAAGGTTTCCTAAGGTCATGAAAAGAAGAAAAAAGCTTAAAATATCAAAGTGCGTGGGTATCTTATCTTCCCTTAAAGGTGAACTTATTTCTTTAGACAGTGTTCTTGTTTGCCCAGTTTCCTGGGAAATTAAGCATGAATCTCCTCAGTTTTTGGCTTTTTCTTTGCCTTTAAGTGCATCAAATGTGTTTCCTTGTATGGCTTCCTTCAAGTTGCAGCTTATAATTCCTGCTGCTTTCCTAAACTTTCTGCAGATTTGCTCCAATATCCTGTGCAGTGCCACGGCATCCCAGTCCTGGTCTTTCAGAGATTTTGTACTCTTTTACCTGTTCCCTCACCCCTGCCCCAAATCTTCCAGACCCCTCCATTTGCTGGTATTTTTTCCAGAAGGATTTTTCCCGAATCTTCCAGACCCCTCCCTTTTTCTGGTATTTTTTTTTCTAGAAGGAAGGTGAGGCAATTAGTTTTCAGTAGGAACAGATCTCTGAATAATTGGCATGCTGCATTATTTCTCATGGAGTAATGCACAAAGAGGTAGAAGACAATGAAAGAATAATCAGATTTTGGCAATTATGTTGCAAACAAACTAGTTTTCTAGTTAATAGTTTTTCCATATGGCATTGTGGGGTATCTCCATGTCTATCAAGAAACTATTCTCTTGTCTTCTCAGTAATAATTAATAATGATTTTTCATTTAGTTTAATGTTGAATGAAAACAGCTAAAATTGCTTTGTTTTAGAACAAATATAGATAATTTAATTAGAATAAAATTGCAGCAAGGATTTTGAGATGTTTTAAGATTGTCTTCATTTATAAACAATGTGTTTTCATGCAGCAGAGATATTTTAAGGTTTATGTGTTCTGCAAAGACTTATCTCTGAAATTTTATCTCAGCTTGCTTACTGGTCTGTAATTTTTGTTTCTTGTTTTAAGTGCCTCTGTGAAGTTTCAGCCTGCACTACTTGAAAAAGCTAGAGCATTTGAAGCCAAAACTTTCATAAAATATGAAGATGAATAATATATTGCCAAATACCAACAGGGCAGAATAAGATTCAGATTCATTAACATTTGTTTTCTCCTGTTCTTTTTAACCATCGTTTTAGTCATGCCTTAATTGATTGCAGGTTTTAATTTTTGGTCCTTTTCTACATTATATGCTAAAATGAAAGAGGCAAAAGAAAGAACCCTACATCTATCACAATTTTTAAATGGCATTGTTTGAAAAAAACAAACAAGCAAAAAAACCCACCACAGCTCCATGGCTGTTTAGAGGAACTACAAATGTTGTAGTCATGGAGTTTTGGGATTTTTTTTTTAATGCTAAATTACAATACTTTCAGAGTTTTGTCTTGTTTTGAGCCTTCAGGTTGCTCCAGGATAGTACAGAGCAGCACAGAAACCAAGGCAGGCCAGACCTTCAGTCTCTTCTCTAAAACTCTGCCTGACAATCCTGATGTTGTCAAGACGTTCCTGGGAACTTGTCATTGCCCATGTCGGCTGGGCTGCAAATGCTCTCAAGAATGCACGTACATTATGCTTGCAAATAACACTCTGCTTTTGACCGTGGACCGTAGAACTATGACTGTCCCTGAGCAGCAGCTGCGAGGAAAATGATGACAAGTCTTTGACACACTGAAATTCCCAGGCACCACACAGGAACCATGTGGTCTGAAAGCCAGCGAAAATGCTTATGGCCCCTGAGTAAGAGGCACGGTCAAAGCTAATAAAGCAATAATGACAATGTTAATTATACATTTTATACTGCCCTAATTTCCATTTCATTTATTTAAAAGAAGAAAAATGAACAAGTGAGAAAAGGTCTGAAAGTTTCAGATTCAAATGAATTATGTAAAACTTAAAGGCTGCTTAGACCATAAGAAATAGGCATGTGTAACCTTTTCAAAGGTATCTATTAAGTACTGTTTTAAGAGAGAAAGAAAAGAGAAATACTGATAGTTTTATGAATATCTTCTAGTCTTAAAAACATGAGGCACCCATTAGTGCCTCATTTACTGATTTCCATATGATAATTTCATGCATGCAATGTGTGACTTGCACACATACATTTGCTTGGAAATTAGGCAGAAACCATGTTGTCAGCTGTTGTTGACAAGCTATTTCTTACAACTCGGTATACACTGAGGTGGCTGCGAGTTTGGCAGCCAGAATGAACCCTGAGCTTTAGGGTAAAATCATTGAGGTGTTTGATTTACAAATTTTGAGCCGCTTTTCTTGGTATAATGAGATGATTTAATAATGATTTAATAATGTATGTTTGCAATAGTAAGCATGAAAAGCATAGCTCTGTGTTCTTAGATTTCCCACCTGTCCCAGTGAAAAACCAAGGCCTTGGTTTTACTTACCACAGATCCTGTGTATTTTTACAGAATTTGCGTTATGCTAATAGGTCAACAATAACCTCAAAGTTTCTGTGCTGTTTGAATGCTGTGGTGTGAATGCAAAATGGAATTTCATTTGAAGATATGCAATTTGAAGAAGGGGTTTGGAGAAAATGATGAAATTGTACTAAACTATTGTGCTGTACTGCACCCTTCTTTTTGTACTTCTCTATTAGTGAATGGAGACCATGAATGATCAGCATGGTAAATTATCTGAATCAGCTAATATTAAATTTCCTTTATTTAAATTAATTTATAACTTCATCTTCTTATTTTTATTAAGGTCGGCTTGTATTTTTTAGTGTTGTTCCATTAATATTATCTCTCCCCTTACTAAATCAACGGTTGGTAAAAGAACATATTTCGAAGTATTCTGGTTATATCTTTTAAATCCCCCTAGCCTGTTTAACTGAATCCACAATGTATTTTATGTCAGCAAGTGACAGTCTTTACAACCTCACAATACAGTCAAGGATAACAAGTTGCATGGATATAAAGTAAATTGATTTGAAATATTGTTCTGTTCTGGCAAGAATGAGTTACTAGTGTTTCTCTCAAGGGTTCGCTTCTGTACATTGCCATATGCTATTGATGTATTTTTACATTACGTACTGCCCAGTGAGTTGTTTTCTTTTGTTATCTTTTTATTACTGACAGAAACATAGCAAGGGTTGAGTTAAAATTTTATCATGCTAGACTGGATCAGGTAAGTGAATAGTCTCTTTGTTGTTTTTGTTGTAGTGGCCACATATTTGAACCTGAAATGGTAAGAAAGAGGATAAAGAAATCCCAATCTCAAAGAGTATGAAATAAATTCTGAAAAAAGCGTGGTCTCAAAAAGCAGACAATGTGAGGCTGACTGGGTGGTTCGAATCTGTCTCTTTTCTGCAGACAAAAAGGAAGGGGTACTGTTTAGGCTAATGAGGAGCGGGTGTGGAAAAAGTGTTCTGATTTAGGATTATTGGTCACTCTAAAAAAAAACCTTTCCTATAAATTTGAAATATACTATCACACTTCTGTTCAGCTACTGGATCTCTGTAAAGCTATATTCCATGAACTGATTAATCTGATAAAATCTGTTTTGTAAAGGATTAAGTACTTGCTCTTTTAACCTATGATTTTTAACTCTCTAGAGGTTAGTACATTAATATGTGACACATTAGTACAATCTGATAGTGCAAGCTGCAGCAACTGAGGTTACAGCAGGGGCAGCTGCTGCCCTGTGGGGAACAGGTTAGGGGGGTAGGGCATCTGTGTCAGGAGCACCCTCCCTTTGCCAGACCAGCCAGAGCAGGAGAGGGTAATGTGTGCTACAGAACTTTGGGTGGAAAGAGGAATTATCCCCTCTCCCATTATAAGAAAAACGGGATGCAGCCCCACACTCTGCTGTGTCAATAGCCCTGTTCCTTGCTCCTGAGTTGTTGGGTTGCCAGCACTCCTTTTCCTAAAGCATAGTCAAAGTTTGGGTCATTTTACATTTGGTTTGTAATATTATGGAACTGGAGAAGC
Source organism: Calidris pugnax (assembly GCF_001431845.1). Taxonomy (NCBI): domain Eukaryota; kingdom Metazoa; phylum Chordata; class Aves; order Charadriiformes; family Scolopacidae; genus Calidris; species Calidris pugnax. The sequence continues at coordinate 902,974 of NW_015090999.1, read as the reverse complement.
ACATCGGTGGGGAGGCCAAGTTGTTCTGGTGAGCCACAGAGTGGAAAGGGCATGAGAGCAAATGGGGTGGAAGTAATGAAACCTCCCTCTGTTAATCTTCACCTTGAGGTAGAGCAAGCAATATGATTACATCCTCAGGAAAGATGAAAAAGAAACACTTCAGAAAGATTTAAATATCTAAAAAGCCCTATCTAGCAGAGTTTGTCCAAGTTCTCTAAAGTGTACACAATATGACAAAAATAAAAATTGCCTCTGCTAAACGACACTAAAAAGTGGGACATCTCCCAGAACAAGGCATATTCTGTCTTCTCTGTCTTCCAGGAAAGAGTATGAGAAAGGATATTGAACTGTTTGGGGTTTTTTGGTTTTTTTTTTTTTTTTGCATAACAATCACTTTGTATCATGCTGGATTGAACAGGTACAAAAAAAAAAAAAAAGTGTCAAGGGCTGCTGGCAGCATGTTTCCAGTCACTCTTGCTCCCATCTGCTGACTGTGAGCATATCAAAAGACCTCACTGCCAGGTGGTAGATGTATCAGGGAAAGAGCATTGGTTAACGTTCAACCTGGTAAATCACCTGTATGGGAAAAATTATGTTTTTTGCATGTAAGGAGGACTACTATGTTCATAGAATTATAGAATCATTCAGGTTGGAAGAGACCCTTGGGATCATTGAGTCCAACCATCTACCCTACTCTACAAAGTTCTCCCCTACACCATATCCCTCAGTACCGCATCTAAACGGCCCTTAAACACAGCCAGGGATGGTGACTCCACCACCTCCCTGGGCAGCCTATTCCAATGCCCGACCACTCTCTCTGTGAAACAATCCTTCCTAATGTTCAGTCTAAACCTACCCTGTTGGAGCTTGAAGCCATTCCCTCTCGTTCTGTCGTTAATTACCTGTGAGAAGAGACCAGCACCAACCTCTCTACAGTGTCCTTTCAAGTAGTTGTAAAGAGTGATGAGGTCTCCTCTCAGCCTCCTGACAGTTTCTGCCCCAGCTCAGTTACATGCAAATGAATGCCTAAAGATACACTTTTAAATATCAACAACCTGACCCTGTCTTAACCTCATAACTGCATAAAATCCCACCTAATAATCTCTGTATCCAGCCTATAACTCCCACCATATTTTCAAACATATACAACTAATTTAAAGATTTTCAAGTGATAAGGAATTGAGCACCTCCCAGCATAACTTCACTGAAAAGGAAAAAACTATGTCCTCTTTTAGATTTGTCCAGCTTCAATTCCCTTGCATTTTACCTTGTAGTACCTTTGTCTCTTTGAGGAGCAATTTATCTGAGATTTTTTCCTATATGGGTATAGTTAGACTGTAATCCAACACACTCTCAACTTTCTCTTAGGTAAGATGAAGAAAAGAAGCTTCATACATCTCTTATAATGAGAAATTTTTCTCATGTCCCCTCCTAATCATTTAATGATTCCACAAGTATCCTGATGGGTGAATAGCAGAATTGCAGATGGTGTTCCAGCCAGAGTAATTTGTTGCCGATAACAGCTTCATTGCTTAAGATACAGTTGTAAATGACAGGATCAAGCATCATAATAAATTACCCTGCATGGCTAGAGAACACAGAAGTTGTTACCAATCTTTGAAAACTGCTGTCTTACAGTTCTACTAAAATCTAGTCATTTTATTAAAAGAGGCCTTAAAACTTGTGCTAGCGTACTTTGTGTATATTTCCATCTCCTTTACACATAATGTCTTAGGGTTTGGGTTTTTTTCAATCCAGTAAAATTCTGTAGATACAGGAAAGTGGACATAGTGTAGCAACTGTGGTTTTTGTTTAAATGAAAATAGGAACGTTCATTTATGCCTTTAGAATCTTCTTCTTTTCCTGTTCTCTGCTTTTTTCAGGGGTGGCTTAGAAGACCTTTGAGTAGTGGCGAAGCAGGAAGAGTCATGTCACTACAAAATTTACATACTGTGTCTCCTGTATCATAGAGGTTGGATGTAATCTTTGAGATTTCTTCCTGCGTTGGAATTCTGAATGCTTTGTAAGCTGGGATTCAGTACATCAAACTATCTCAGATAAGTAATAAAATGGAGATGATTAAATTCTATGTACTTTTGTTGGCTTCTTTAAATAGGTAAATATTTGTCAGTAAAACTGTCCTTTTCCAGCATCTGGAAAATTATGCTATGACTCAAATGGCATTATTCTACCACCCACAGAATATTTTTGCTCAGAGTTCACAGAGAGATTGAGATGATAAACCCATATTCTAGCAATGAGTGTCTTAGAGGAACATTTCTATTGCAACGATGCTAAAAGTTGAATCAAAAGAACATCTACTTTAAGCACTTTTCTCAAAGATCATTTCCTTCCTTGTTTTCTGTAAAGCTGTAGTAAAGAAAAGGACTTATCCATCCTGTATAGTATTATTTTTGTGGAATAAATATTCTTTTTCTAATTTTCCTTCTTTCATCCAGGGGTTTGATTGCTTGCTGTGAATATTCATTCCATATATTTTCAATTGTAATATTAAAATGAATATTGTTATCACTCAGTCAACATTTCATTCTATCAGTATAATCTTTAGTGAGAAATAGTGTCTTGGGTGAATTCAAACCAGTTAGTTTTGTAAGGGCTTTTCCTTCCTAAAAACAGCAGGTAGCTTTGTTTTCTTAAGGTGATGTGGATGAAATTTATACCGGTGTGCTCTGTATCTCATGGTTTGTGGCATTCACAGAATACTTTGTATAGGAAAATCAGAAAGGAGAAAACACTAATATGATGATAAGTGAACCTCAGGAGGAATATTAGATCCACCTATACTATGTTCAGTCTTTTCCTTCCCAAAGTAGCAGATGGGATAACCAATACTGGGAGCTTCATAGGCTGAAATGGTTTTCAGTTTTATATTTTGTGGGATCTTTAACTGAAAATGTCTGGCCTCACTCATCAACTACAGTCACTAACATTCTGGGTTTGCCCTTTTGGAGACTGAGATGTATTTATTGGCTAAACAGATAAGTTAAAGTGGAAATATATGAGATCACTGAATAGGTCACTAATGTTTTGTTAACAATAATTTAAGCTGGGGTCACTTTCTTTCTATTTGGAGACTTTGTAAACATCATCTTCCCTTGTTGAGCTTAAATATTCTAGTATCTTTGGAAAGTAACTATCTTGTTTCATTCTCAGATGCTAATACTTTGGCCAAGATTTGAGCAGGGAAATGATCGTGCCCCTGTACTTGGCACTGGTGAGGCCTCACCTTGAGTGCTGTGTTCAGTTCTGGGCCCCTCACTACATTGAGCTGCTGGAGTATGTCCAGAGGAGAGCCACAAGCTGGTGAGGAGTCTAGAGAACAAGTCATATGAGGAGAGGCTGAGGGAACTGGGCATGTTTAGTCTGAAGGAGGCTGAGAGGGGACCTCATTGCCCTCTACAACTACCTGAAAGGAGGCTGTAGAGAGGTGGGTGTTGGCCTCTTCTCCCAAGGGAATAATGACAGGACCAGAGGAAATGGTCTGAAGTTGAGGCAGGGGAGGGTTAGATTAGATATTAGGAAGAATTACTTTACTGAGAGGGTGGTCAGGCTCTGGAACAGCCTGCCCAGGGAGGTGGTGGAGTCACCATCCCTGAAGGTATTTAAGAAATGTGTAGATGTGGGACTTCAGGGCATACTCTACTGCCCGAGATTGCTGTGATGATGGGGTGTTAGTTTTTTTGTTTTGGTGTTGTTAATTTTGGGTTGGTTTTTTTGTTGTTGTTGTTGGACTCGATGATCTCAAAAGTCCCTTCCAACCATGAAGATTCTGTGATTCTGTGATTTGCTTGGTGCAAGAACATCTTGCCTACTGTTAAGCTAGCACCTCCATAAATATGTCCCTTAGTATAGGTCTGAGGATTATTTCACACTGAGAATATTTTTGCAGTGATCACTGTCAGGAGAGGTAGGGTCTGATTAACACTGGCCACCTTTGCTAGCTGTATCTTTAATTACAGACTCTGCAATAAACAAAGAAATGTAATCAATAAAACTGCAGGTACAATGAAGAAATATAGGTGGGGACTAGAAATCTATTGGTAAAATTTGGTGATTACTTCCCATCAAGACTTTAGGCTATTGTCTTCTTTACCTGTAGCACAACCCAGTGGAACTGAGTGGCCAACTATTAATAAACACTGTTAAGAAAAATAAACAACTGAAGAAGTTCCTCTCTCGTATATTTCTTAGACTTTACTTTTATTTACTTGATTTTTTTTTTTCTTTAAATACTTCTTATGTCCCTTACTGTATGATTATCTGGTAGACGAATCCCTTATGGACACTAGTTTGAAGTTTGCATCATTCCTCATTATAATTTTATTGTAACTTAACTTTTCAGGTAACCACATAACTTAAAGCATTTCTAGAAAGTTATCAAAAGAATCTCATCTTTGTTTTCTTTTCCAATAAATAGATAAAATTGTTATTTTGAATGTTACAATACATAACTTTTTTATAAAAACACAATCCAATTCCCTTATGTTAAATCAAATTCTTATGCCTAATTTTTCTCTTTTTCCCCGTTTTTTGTAAAGCTTGGAGGAAAAATACCCAAAACACAAACAACAACAACAAAATAAAACAAAACTCCCAAGTATTAAATGCAATAAATGAGATTTTGAGTTACAACTCTTTCGTTTCTTTTTGTGGAAGTTGTATGTGACTATCAAGGATCTTCAGGGAAAGAAAAAGGATATTTATCTTAGGTTTGACTTCTTTATTACCCATAAATTTAGTAATAAATCTCTCTATGTAACAAATGCCTAAACCCAGGTCATAATACAAAGTATATGTGCATCATATATAGACTACATGTTTGAGAACTCTAAACCTAAAGCATCATTTTAAAGAAGCAAATTTATCATTCAAATCTCATCTCAAAACAAGGAATGGCACCATTGCTCTTGACGGTCAGGGAACAGATCCAACATTTTCTTGATTTTTTTTTGATCAAATAGGATAAACGTATGATAAATATGTCTAGTATGCCATAAATTCATGATAAACTGTCATTCTTTTCCAAAACAATTTATCATTGATAAATTTAAGCTAGCAACTTAAGCATACACTTCTTGAGGAAGAGCATAGCTTCTATAAAGACACCTATATGCCTATTTACAATATTTAGTATCTTGTCATTGATTATCTTTGAACATTAAACTAGGATATTGTTTTAAAAACCTGACACACTCTCTGCAAGTCTGAAGCAGATTTCTTTCTCACGTTATCAGTGCTTACTTCCACATATACTTTGAAAAATATGAAATAAGCTGTGTTTTTCAAATTCAGATGATCTGCCACTTTTATGAGAGCACATAAACATATTTCTAGAAGCTTTGCAAAGGTATTTCAGGGCTGAACTCAAGATGACAATGGAGTTAGTGAGTGAAATCTTTCTTACCCACTGCAGCAGAAAACGTACACTGCACAGTATTCATCCTGCTCTCTTTCACTCCAGTAATCACACTGTATTTCAAAATTCCAGTGTAACTTTATTACAAACTGACAAAAATGAGAAGATCATGTGATGCGCAGATTGCATATGGGGGTTGGAAATGTGCTCTTTGGCTAAACATTTGCATGTGCCTTACATGTCCCCTGCGTTAAGATTTAGATTATTGAATCTCCTGCTTAATCCTTGCATTTTTGCAAGATGTGTGTGGTTTAGTATTCAACTGGTGTTCAGACTTGTAGATTACAGATATGATGCAGCAAAGCTCTGCCTCAAACTTCTCTGACAAGATTGTATGAAGTTTTTAAGCTTGCATACAGATTAAGCCCTTGGTAGATGCAGAGAGAGGAAGCTCTAGGACACGAACAAAGAGAACTTCAGGGGCTCCCTTCACTTTTTTTCTTCACATATTTTATTCTACTGTCTGCTTAGATACCTAAGGTGCATTTGTCCATTCTATATCTGTCAATTGTTCTGGTTGTTAGTATCTATTGCTTTGCAATGTATTTTTCTGTGTTATCAATGACCTAAGTTGATTTTTCTGGCTATTCATCTGGAATTTTTCAGCAGCTAGAGTAATGAGACTACAGTACATCTAACCTGAAGTCCAGTCAAAAGGACTCCACGTGTGGATGGACTATGTGTGTCTAAATGTAGTCTATTGAACATGGTTAGACTTTAAAACATGTAACATACCCATTTAAACCTATGCAATCTATGTACATCTTGTAAGATACAAGCAGGGACAGTGTGTGTGAAGAAATCAATTGCAATAGTTCTACTGTGATTAGAGTAATTTAATGCCTTTTTTTTTTTTAACTCATGGTCTTTGGAAGAGTTTGGCTTTTCTTTTTGAGCTTTGCATTTAAAAATAAGTACATGATGGAGGAAAAGCATCAAGAAACTGTTTTACTGTCTTTGTAGCTCTTCCCTGCAAAACAGGGAAGTTGGATTTACAAAAGGATCTGCATAGTGTACATGCCAAGATACCAGTGCTCACTTCAATTGACATGAAGGTACCTGTGGTTTTTAAGAAAGTCTCTAAAGGCACTCTAGGAATTGAGATTTTTTTTTCAGATGTGTGTTTTGTAAATATTTATTGTGATAGGATTTATAGATGTTTTATCTTGAAGGCAAGCAGCAGGAAGCCATTTTATCTGGACAGAAGAACGTGCTAATTAAAGAAACACAGGAGGGGAATGAGCTAATGCTTATTCTTGAGCAGAGATCAGCCCAGTTGCTACACATGCAATGAAAGACAACAGGAGCCAATTAAAATGTCCAGGAAGCAAAGAATAAAGAAGATTGCATTCTAGGCATAGACACCGCAGAGTTGCTGTTCTACTCAGCCTCTAAGAACTGTGTCTCGGTTTCAGTCCTCCCAAGCCAGCTTGGTTGTTCCATTTTGACAAGCAGCAAGAAAGGAGTCATTGCTGTTAATAGTCATGCTCATTACTCCCATAGCTGAGATGTGTCCTATGGAATCACAAGGAAGGATGGAGCTTGACACCAAGTTCTCTTCAGAGATATTTTTATTTTTTCTTTGTATAACTATTTCTCACCCAAAAATCAGCATATCACATCGAGGTCACAGAGTCATACAATAATTTATGTTAGAAGGGACCTCAGAAAGTCATCTGGTCCCACCACTACTGAAAATAGTGATAGTAATGTGTAAGAATTCCAAGTTTTTTTCTAGTAATCACAGAGAACAGTACAAATATGCTTATAAATGACCTTCTGCATATTCAGTGATCTTCATATACAAAACTCCTACTGGAATTGCAGATGACACAGAAAAATGTTCTTTTACATTTCTTCTGTTTATTCTAAAGGATATCTGAATTGATATTCTGATTCTGCAGAGAAACTTATCTTCAAAGATTTGAGGCTGAAAGTCACCCCCCAGCCACTGATTTTCCAGGCTCTCTTACTCAGCACCTTCTTTCTTCTAGGGGAGGTCATGGCACAAGCCTGCTGTCCTCACAAAGACACCACCCTAAGACTTCATCAGATAACAGAAATGTTTAAGCCAATTATCTGCAGCTTGCCAGGTTAGGCAAATGGTCTTTCAAAGGCTGCCTGGAGGCAGCTTGCTACCTGCCATGCTGCCTCACGTGCCCATGGGGTCATAGGCTCCTTTGGTATCACTGGGGAAGAAGCCAAGCAGAAGGACCAGGTGGACCGCTGGATCCTGTACAAATGCGCACACCTTTATCTTCTGGGTCCCCACAGTCTCTCTCCTGTGTTTTATCTGCTTTGGAGCTGATTTATTTTTAAGGCTCACAATTTTGTAGCTGCTGCAGAGGAAACTGGAAAGTACTTGCAGGGGGAAAAGAAAGTGCCCAGCTTATTATTTTCTCACTTTCTGCAAATAAACTCTTGCCATTCCTCCTCCTAGCACATTTTGAAATCCTAACATTAAGACTGAGCTTTGCAAAGAAAGAAGGATGGTGATACGATTACACTAATGATAATTTTGCTGACAGAAGTAAAAAGTATCAAAGGAAGATACGCTGAAGCATCCTGATGAAGGGTTCATAAGGGGGTAATGAAAACAATCTCCAGGAGAAAGAGGCATTCTCCTGAAACCTGTGAGCCTGGAAATAAAAATAAAGCATCTGAGCTACTTAACAAATACACATTTTACAATTAAAGCCAGTTACTGTCTGAAGATTGGAGGGAGGCTGAATGATAGCTAACTTTCACAGAAGAGTTAAAGGTAATGCTGGGAACTACAAAGCAGTACAGAAGCAGTAGAGGAACAGCCAGCTGCCACTAAATTAACCAACAAAGGGCTGAGTAAGGACAGATCAATACTCACAACTGATTTTTCTGTATCAAAATTGTAAATCAACAGAACTCCCTGAGCATGAGAATTGTCAAAAGAACAAGAGTCTTTTCTTATGTAATATCTGCAAAAACTGTCCTGAAGGAAGTGAGGGAAACTTCTTATGAAAAGAACCTTTTTCTTTCCCTTCCGCTAAGCTTGGATTTGTAGCTTGCTGAACACGAACCTAAGGCTGTAGCAGACAGGTATTTATCTGAACAGTAGGCAGGTAAATATAGAAGAGAGGTTCTGTGAGCTTTCCTTTCTCTTGGAGGAGTGATCCTTTTACTCAATTAAATACGTGGAATTTGGTGTCCTGAGGATAAAAAACCCAAGACTTTTACACTATATTCATAAAATCATAGAGCATTTTTTTTCATTTAAAGGTCAAATGGACATGAGCTGTGTTGAATCAAACTAGAAACTACTGCTGGGACTGAAAAAAAATTCCCTCCCATGGAATACCACCCAGTAGCAAATCAGGGGGACTTACTGGAAGGGAAAGATGGGAGGGAGAGACTGTGCTTTCCTGTGAAGCAGAACATACTTTCGGAAGGAAAAAAAAAAGTCAGGTTTTGACAATCTCTGTAACATTTGCAGGGTGTGGTTAGTAAACGAGAGTGTTATGAGGGATTTACAAGGCATGCATGTTTATAAGGGATCTGCACTGCTTCCTGCTGGAGGTTTGAATTCATTGAACACACTTTTGAAACTGTTATGTTTTTCCAAAGCATGAGCTGATGGAAAGTACAGAAAAGGACAAATTTATGGAGATAATCTGTCATCTTGAGCAACTCATTGCTCAAGTTATTCCTGAGCCAAAAACTGACAGTATTTAGCAATTCTCAGCTAACTTCTTCTCCATTAGCTCGTCTAGCGTCTCCATGAGCCCATGTAAATCTCTATTAAATATCCATGGGAAAGAGACCAAATTATCCATTCTTTTACGTTCTATACAATATCGTATTTTGATTACTAGGTGTGGTCATGCCCATGACAAGAACGCGATGATATCATTCTATTAAAAGTGCCAAGATATGAAATTATATAACTGTGCCTGAAGTGTGTTTTCCTTTAATCCTCACAAGATACACTTGTATCTTGTGTATCTTACTTTATCTAAGAACCTGGCCTTCCTTTTCTCACCGCTTTCCAGTACATGTGCATGTGCACAGGAATGAATGCACCATTGCAACCTCCTCCTGCACTTCATTTGATAATATTTCTCAAAGATATTTTGTTTTGGTAAACTAAAGCACCCAAGAAATCTGACAAGGTGAGCATGCCAAGAAATGATAAGAAAATTTACTCTCCAATAAAATCTCAACTATTACCATAATGCACATTCCAAGTCAAGTGTAAGATGTTCTATATTTTTGCAGAATGTATAAGCTTGCATGATTCGTTAGGCTCCCATTCATTATGAAAATAGACCGGTAAATTACATCTTTTGCAAATGGAATCATTACAGCTGTAATTTACAAAATATATTAAGCCCTTTGATCTTTGTCAGAGAACATATCATATACTTTTAAACACATTGCCTGGAAATTGTAATTTTAAAACTATAAACCTTACATTCACAGCTTTAATGCATACATTTGACTCCACTTTTCTACCAAAAATAATATCCATGTTCTGTCTATTGCCTAACTTTGCCTCAACTTTCAGCTGAACAGAAAAAAAAAGACAATGCAAATTGATAAGATATGAATGAAAATTGTCACCAATGGACACCTGTTGCCTTTGGCATTACTCAGGCCTATGATCTGAAAAATACTAGTCTTTCTAGTGATAATTTATTGCATATTGAATATTTTTAAGTCTGTAATATTGCTACAATTCACCGTGTAGTTCAGTATCCGATGTATGCATGTCTAAAAATAAGTACTGTTTCTCAAAAATCTCAATCTATGGTCTAAATGCAGTTTGGAAATTAACATTTTTCTTTGACTTTGTATATCAAATTATTTTTTGTTTTGTTACTTTCTAATGATAGTAAGATGATGCAGGAAAACAACAATAAAAGATACTTAGCCATTTTTAGGAATCTTTAAGGTAATCTTCTTGTATACTTGAGAATCAGAACAGATGTTGCATCTTATCCATGGATTAACTAGAGAGTAGATCCATAAAAGTATATGTTTGAAAATGAACCTGATTTTGCATTTATTTGTTCTTATGAAAACTGGCATTTGCTCTTGAAAGATCCAGTATAATGTCAAAATCCTGCCTGAGCTGGAGACCAGTCACTTAGAAGGAAAGTATCACAGCAGCACAAAAGAAGCGGTACGTAATATTTAAAATGCTATTCCCTGGTCAGTGGAAGATCTACACAAATATATAAATAGTTGGGATTTTGGAACTTTGCCAACATCTATTCAAGCTTTGAAAATGTTTTGAACTTCAGTGAAATTGAGCATAAGAAGAGAATTCATCTATACACAAGCACTTCAGTCTGATGGTTTCACCGTTTATTGTAATGAAAAGTAATGGGTTTAAAAACCATTTCACTTTCCCCCTTTTTTTTGCAACTGACCTTTTCTAAGGAAATTCAAACCACAGGCATTTTATTTAAGAGAGAATGACACTGTTGTCCATCGTTTTTATTAAAAATGGGCAGATTAAATGACACTACCTTAAATAATTAGATAGAAAAATATGGGGTGGCTTTTTTAAAAAAAAATTATGATCATGAACAGCAGCCCTAGATTGTTTCCTGTAATCCTCACCTAAATGCAGCAATGGTTCTGTCCAGCCTTCATGTACTGTTGCTGTAAAGCCCAGGCATTTCAACTTACCCGTTCAGTTGCTATGCATAAACTTCTAGCGTTTGTTCGCAAAAGGTTTCATGAAATGAACAGCTAAAATAAAATGCTGCTATTTGCCCAAAATAGCATAGCCTGCAGATTTCAAGAGCGACCATGACTGCTTATAATTAATATGATATCACTGATTACCACTTATAAACCTTTTTTATGGGAGCTTAAGCCTCCTATATTATGCGTAACTGAGCATATGGAATCTTAGATCATTTTTTTACCTTCTGTCTCTGAAAATTTTCAGAGGAAAGAAAGCTAGTTGTATTTCATTATTCTGTATATTTAGCAGGTCTGTTTTCTTGGCCACAAGTCTAAAAACCTTTTCTAAGAGGACTTATGTAGCAGCTGTGTTGACAATTCTATTTTTGAGTGCAACTTCAAGAGCAAGACGAGTTCTTCACACCTGTGCCTCTAGAGCTTACTTTTTGGAAAGAACTGGGCTTTGCATTAATTTTGCAGCGAATACCATACAGTGCAAAGAAAAAAAAAAAGTTCCCCTTCTAGCATAGAGTGATAAGGAAGAGCAGTTTGTGCTGTGTGGAGGATGTTTTTCTATGAAGGCTCTGGACACAACATGAAAAACCAGTTAAAAGGGACCTTTTAATGGTGCAATGTACTCCCTCATTGGAGTGGTCTTTGGAAAGTTTTATTGGGATAAACTCATAGCTCAATTTTGTTCACAGAGTATGACCTCATCGCCATACAATTAATGATTTCTGACCTTTTAAAGAAGCACATCCATCTGGAGTAGACACTGTAAGACCTAGAATAAGAACATTTTCTTCATGTAATTTCTTTATGTTTGTCCACACAGTTTTATAGCAAAAGAAGTGCATTCAGATTTCTCTGTTGGGGTGTACAGCCTGGAGTGTGGGTGAATTGATCCCCAATATTAAGGATGTGCTCTGTACTCTAAAAAAATGCATTGGAAATCTGTGTGGGGATAGATGTCCCGCTAAGATGAGGGCAGGATCCTACCAGCCTCCCCTCCCCCTAGAAGCTTCAGGGCCTGGTGATGCAGACGGGGGTTAATTGTAGTTCTCCACCTGCAGAAATAACTGAAACATCACAGCCGCTTCACCAATAATCCTATTGGACATCTGAGAATCTCACCAATCATTGCCTCAACCCATGAAACCTTCTAGCTAGAAATCCATTATGTGAAAGCTGCAAATCTATGGAGCACACAGGTTTAACGGTGAATATAGAAGTCAGCTTCTTTTTTTGTGTGTGAACTCGAGTTATAGAGCATTTTGACATTTGCCAAAGCTTTATTGTCAAGTCAGGTGAAAGATGCTTTTGTCTATGCAGTCCCCTTAATACCCATGACATCAATGAGAGGTTTTTGATAACACCTGAAAATAAATCAGTGCATCTTTCAACATAACATCATTTATCCTGTTTCTAAAGTGAGATAACTCACAACCATGAATAAAATGAGCGAACCTTCCTTGTACGATCTCAATCTCACACCTATGGACTACACGTTATAATGTTTTAAATCCATAATCATGTGTTTTTCCACCATGTCCTTGAATTGTTCAGAGCTCAAGATGATGGCTGCTTGGCAAATGACGCAACAACTCAATATTTATTTTTGTCCTTGTTGTTTAGAGATTCCATAGCTCCTTTACTGCACACCATAAAACTGTCTCAGCCATGTGGGGCAGAGTGTTCCAGTCGTTGGAGGAATTAACACTGGCTGCCATTCTACTTGGTATTGACATTTTTATTATGATGGGGTGTGAATGATTACTTTTAATCCATTTTTTAATAGAGGTATTTGGAAACAAAGGTTAAAAATCATTTGTCTTCTATATTTTTGGCACAACTTTAGGAAAAAGTTTGCAAAAAAAAATCAGTCAGTAGAACTTGATACAAATGAACACCTTCTATTTGGAATAACTTGGAAAAAAAAAAAAAAAAAAAGGGCTACTTGGCCAGTAGACGCATTGCAAAATCTTCATTCTAAGCAATCATCTATGTTACCACATTGAATGTGTTTGGTGGAAGGGGGGGGTCTCCAAGAGGGTAGATGATTGATTTTCAGTCTGACTGCCAAGCAAGCAAAAATATTAAAAATAATTTTTTTTAAGTGCTATTATTTCTTTCCACAGAAATGCAAAAGAAGCAAAAACATTCCCCAGTGATTAAAATGTTCAATTTAATGAAAATAAAATGTTTCATTTTGGTGCTTATGCAAATGAATCGAACGTGTTGCTTCCCAAAATTAATATAGGAAAAGCCAGCCTTTTACCCAACAAATTAGGGGTTTGTGCACTCACTGACACATGGCAACTCAAAATCAAGTCCATCTCTGCCACAGAACACTGTAACCTGGAAGACGCTAATCACCATGTCAAGGAGGAGGAAGGAGGACTTTATTCTACATCTTGTATACATTGAATCATTTCTAATTCAGCAACAAGTGGTTGCTTGTGCCTCCTTCTGAGAGAAAAACTTAAAGAGGTATTTTCGTGAGTTGTGAAAATCACCAGTCATGTGTTTTTTTGATAAGGTACAGCTGAACAAGGATGGGTATGGTGTGGCCATCTCAAAAAACCTAACAGTGTGGGTCCTGACATAGGAGAACTTTTAGCTCACGTCTACAATGTGCCTGGCAGAAGGTGTTGTGTTTCTAAGGGCCACTGGCTTAGAGCACGTCCCGACCTGGGCTTTGTTTGGATCTCTTCCACTTTGTACAAAATTAATTATATACGTACTGAGGACACACAATGGTTTTCCCATGTGATGAGTAGGAGATTTGTTGAAGTGATAGAAATACCTGTGTTTAAACGTGAGCTCTTAGGAGAGTAAGGCGTTCCTTCAACGCAGCAATGCAACCAGCTGTCTGAGGCCATTTCTGTTTGAAGCAAGATCCAAGGCTGGAAGTGAGCCTGATTTTCCCATAGCAGGTTTCCCATGTTATGCAAAGGTTACATCATGCTGTCATCGCCTGATGTAAAAGTGCCATCATACTACCAATCGTATGAGTTCAACTGGTATTTGCAAAAAATGCGTGGGGCACTAAGCCCCATTTCTTCTAGCAGATTTTCAATTTCCTTAAACAACAATTACCTAGATGCACTCCCGAGTTAATCGTAGACTCTCTTTTTCTATTTTATGATGAGTTCTGCACTTCAAACGGGTTTGCTGATTTTTCTCATTTGCATCTTTGAATTTGTGTCAAATAACTTTCCTGTGGGTTGAAGAAATGTTGAAGAAGATTGGATTGTGGGGGAGTCTGTCATGCTTGATGTGTGGCAAGCTAATCCTCTGCTTTGACCACAATGGAGAGGAAATCCCTGGCTGTGTTTAAGGGCCGTTTAGATGCAGTGCTTAGGGACATGGTGTAGGGGAGGACTTTGTAGAGTAGGGTAGATGGTTGGACTCGATGATCCCAAGGGTCTCTTCCAACCTAGACGATTCTATGATTCTATGATTCTATGAAAGTTGGAACAATGCAGAAGAAATGAGATATGTGTAACATTTGTAACGCCCTCCTGATCCTATCTTAGGGTGAACTGTGTGTTTCTGACGTACAGTGAGATCTTACCTACAGATCTTTCAAAACTTTGCCACGCAGTAAACACACAGACCTTGCCTAACTGTTCATTAGTATGGGGTCACTATCATGTAGTAACAGCTTATTATCTGTAGTGGGCTGGTGACACGAGGAGTTCTCTATTTCTGGGTTGCTAAAGCAGTGACTTCCACCTTGTCCTCCAGGAGATGAAGCTGGATGATAGGCTTGACACTGTTACAATTAAACCTTTCAAGTTAGCAAGTCCATGGAGCTTTCAAACGGCTTGTGGACTGGGAGGAAGGAAGGAAATCTCTCTCTCTTTTGCTAGCCCCCCTCCCAAACCTTTGCCTTCCAACCTGACCCAACTGCACAACATTTCACCTTAGGGGGAGGTTGTAGGGCCGGGTGCTCACCCCACAGTTCTGACCAGATTGCAGGATTCTTAATAAAATTCACGTCCCACCCTCTCCTCCCTGCCCTCTTTGCCCTGCCCATTTTGGGAGGAAGAAGGAGGACACGCACCGCACACACAACTGCTGTTTCTCTGCTGTGTACGAAGCGTCAGAGCATCATCGCTCGGTTGGTGGGGGAAAGGGGAGGGAAGAAAAAGGAATGACAATGTGGGAGAGGGAAAACAGTAAGGGAAAACGCAACGTCAGGTGGGACCAGGCTGTGTACGCTGGCCCAGAACCAAGACTAACACTGCAGTTAATGTGACACTGCAACAGTATTGGCACCTAATAATTTCAGTGTAATTTGAATGCATCTTGAATTATGATTGTGTCATGATATTGCCCTGTGGCTCCTCTCTGATAAGTGAGTCTCCAAGTTGATGGGCTTTTATCTCTTCTTGTTGGCCTTTTTCACTTCATCCTGGGCTTGACATCTCTGTCTGTGTGCTTTTGACAAAATATCACACTTTTCTACAGTACTCATAAAAAGCACTGCAATAAATCCTTTAAAACTGTAACTTTGGATTTTACTATCAAATACTTAGGAACAGAGTATTTTTCCTTTCTGCCTAAGCAGAGACTGAATTCACCTTGCAGGAATTTTCTTCACTTCCCCCATTCAGTTCCTTGCAGATGCTCATTTGCAGGGGGGAATTTATGGTTCTGTCCCTTGCTCTCCTCTCCTAGGGTGGCACGAATTGGCCGGGTCAAGGACAGACAGCCCTTCTTGCTTCCTCCTCATTCTTCTCTGCCTGATGCACAGAAACATCCTTTCCTCTCATGATTCGTGAGAATCTCATGGACTCATCCTTGTTCTAGCTCTTCAGCTCAAGTATTTATGTGTGCGACAAATAATTAATGACAAAAAAAATAAAAATATTTACGGAGCTCACTCCAAACTTGGCATTACAGAGAGCAATACCGCCGAAAAGTATCTTTTTTGACTTCTTGTTAGGAGGCAATCGGTAATTTTGGGGCTGGGAGCGGGTGGATTCGTGGAGAGGAGGAAGTTTTCGAGGCTGTGGGTGCTTTTCCTTCCTTCTGCCAGCAACCAGCGATCCACGCCAGGATTTGCTTTCTGCTCCTGTTATTTCGGCGATGCAATGTGTAGCACGTTTCTGTGTGTGTGTGTGTGTGTGTGTGTGTGTGTGTTCGCGTGCGCGGCTCTCCCTCGCCTTGTCTGTCTCCAGGATTTCTCTCCCTGCCTGGCTCCGGAGGCTGCTCCAAGCAGCGCTGCGCGGGAGCAGAGGTTTCCCCGGATCCCGTCAGTACAGGCACACGGCATCCAGTGCACCACACACGCATGCACACACACACACACACACACACACGCACAGAGCCGCTGTCCAGTCCATCCCCACGCCGGCTGCTTTTCCCACCACCTCCATCCAGCCTCGCAGAGGCGGCGGGCGCAGCTCCGCGGCGGATCGCGCTGCCGCCGGCCCGGGACTCCGCTCTCAGCAACGCACCCGCGGTTCCAATCTTCACAACCTACAGCCAGATTTTCACCACCACACCCCCCCCCCCCCCCTTTTTTTTTTTTTTTTTTTTTTTTTTTAATTTTTTTTTTTTTTGGCGGGGGGCGAGACCGCTGTGCATCCGAAGAAGGAGCCGGTGGGGGGGGAGGTACGAGGCTGCCGCTCTCCTGCCCCCCGCCGTGCGCGCATGTGTGTGCCTGCGCGCCCATCTCCCCCCCGCCTCCGAAAAGTTTGCCTGGGCGGCCGGGGGGCTCCCGGGCCGCCGCCCCCGCAGCCGCGGAGGGGCGGCGGCAGCGGCGCGGGATTTGCGCGCCGCGCCATGCCGGCGGCGCAGGGGGTTGCGCGGCGCTGCGCCCCGGCGGGGCTGTTGCTGCTGCCGCTGTTGCTGGTGCCGGCCGCGGCCGCGGGGACGGAGGGCAAAGCGCGGAGCTGCGGCGAGGTGCGGCAGGCGTACAGCGCCAAGGGCTTCAGCCTGGCCAGCGTGCCCTACCAGGAGATCGCAGGTAAGGGGGCGAGCGGAG